>NW_022314184.1:1342-2226 GCF_002776525.5 Piliocolobus tephrosceles
CTGGGTGACAGAGTGAGACCCTGTCTCAAAAAAAAAAAAAAAAAGATTGGAGGGAAGAATTTTTGAGGATACTGTGGTGCGGGGAAACAGCGTGCCGTGTATATGCAGATAGCCCTTAGCTTTACAAACTTAACTCGTGAACAGGCTACCTTTCATACATTTTATATACTGTATACTGACGGATCCAACACACTTTTCAAAGGTCACATTTGAACCTTTTTTTTTTTTTTAAGACGGAGTCTTGCTCTGTCACCCAGGCTGGAGTGCAGTGGCACGATCTTGGCTCACTGAAACCTCCACCTCCTGGGTTCAAGCAGTTCTCCTGCCTCAGCCTCCCGAGTAGCTGGGACTATAGGCACGTGCCACCAGGCCTATTTTTTTGTTTTTGTTTTTGTTTTTTTTGAGAGGGAGTCTGGCTCTGTCGCCCAGGCTGGAGTGCAGTGACCGGATCTCAGCTCACTGCAAGCTCCGCCTCCCGGGTTTACGCCATTCTCCTGCCTCAGCCTCCCGAGTAGCTGGGACTAAAGGCACCCGCCACCTCGCCCGGCTAGTTTTTTGTATTTTTTAGTAGAGATGGGGTTTCACCGTGTTAGCCAGGATGGTCTCGATCTCCTGACCTCATGATCCGCCCACCTCAGCCTCCCAAAGTGCTGGGATTACAGGCTTGAGCCACCGTGCCCAGCCTTGCATTTTTAATAGAGGCGGGGTTTCACTGTGTTAGCCAGGATGGTCTCGATCTCCTGGCCTTGTGATCCCCCCACCTTGGTCTCCCACCGTGCTGGGATTACAGGCTGAGCCTCCGTGCCCGGCTGTACTACTTTGAATAGGTCTTAATAGACCCCATCAAAAAGTGGGCAAAGGATATGAACAGACATTTCTCAAAA
>NW_022314186.1:0-6782 GCF_002776525.5 Piliocolobus tephrosceles
AACATTTCCCAAATTTTTAAGTTCTGCTTCCCTTTTGATTATAAGTTCTGTCTCTAAATCATTCCTCTTTTCTTTCATTTTCCTAGAAACATTCAAGAGAATGAAGGTACTCCTTCAATACTTTGCTTAGATATTTCTTCTGCCAAATTTCAGGTTCATCACTCGCAAGCTCTGCCTTCCAGAAAGCACTAGGAGCACAATGCAGCCAAGTTCTTTGTCACTTTATGACAAGCATCACCTTTCCTCCAGTTTCCAGTAACATGTTCTTCATTGCCATCTGAGACTTCATCTGAATGATTTTTCCCTTCCATATTTTTATTTTTTTAAGAGACTGAGTCTCCCTATGTTGGCCAGGTTGGTTTTGAAGTCTCATCCTCAAGCGATCCTGCCATTTCAGCCTCCCAAAGTGCTAAGATTCCAGGCATGAGACACCAGGCCCGACCCCCTCCATATGCTAACGACATTCTGTCAGGCTCTCCTCTTCTGAGCCCTCACCAGAGTCACCCTTAACCAAGAGTCACAGGGAGAAGACGGCCACCCACACGCCATGAGACAGGCCTGGGAACAGAGCCTTCCTGCACCGCCTCAGAGGGACCCATCCTGCTGACACCTTGATGGTGGACTCATGGCCTCCACGATTGTGAGACAGTAATATTCTGTTGCTGAGGGTGCCCAGTCTGTGGTCCTGTAAAACAGCCCTAGGAAACTAACACAGCCTGTTAGCCCACAGATAGTGGAGAGATGGAATGAAAGAATAATAGAAATATATGTGAAATAATAATAGAAATAAAGCACAAAATAAATGTAATGGGCTTGAATCATCTCTGCATCATCCCTTCCCCTTCTCCCGGGTCCATGGAGGAGTTGTCTTCAAGAAACCTAGTCTCTGGTGCCAAAATGTTTGGGGACCACTGGTGTAAATGTTTCTAAAAATAGTTAAGCAACATAAGGTTTACCTGCTACAAATAATGCAGATTTAAATGCTAATAAAAATGGGTGCAAATGAAAACACTCTTTCTGTGGTCCAGGGAATCTTATCCGTTCTATCAGAAAGACTTGCTGCTTGGAACTGCAGCTGCCCCCCCACATCCTGTCCACTGTAAAGCCCTGCAACACACGCACATGCACACACACGCACACACACACACACAGATGCACATACATAAACACATTCACATGTACAAACCTGTGCACACACATGCACATACATACATCCACATGCATATACCTACACACACACACACAGACACACACACACACACACACACACACACACACACCCTGTGCTTCATGCCCTCACCAGGGTGTCCTGGGAGGGAATGGTGTTTTTAGGAGAAATGAAGACAACTCAGGCCCCTCATTCTCCTGGTGGTTGCACAAGTGCCTTCTCTGCAGACCATGCTTCAGTGTCTTTCTTGGTTCTCCCTCTTACTGAAAGAGAGAAGCAGAGACCCCTACCCCTGTCACCCACCACCTCCACCCCTAGGCTGCCCCAGACCCAGGTTCCAGAAGTCTCCCAGGATCCAGGAACTAAGGGCAACCACTGGGTTCCGCAGCCGCTAGTCCATGGGTCAGGCGCCTCTCTGCGTGCTGACAAACCTTGGCTCTCATGCCCCACACCAAGCAAGCCACACCGCCCTCCCCCACCAGCATTATTACTGCCTCCTGATGTCAGCCCTGACAACCCTACTTGCTAATAATCTTGCCCCCTCACACGCTGGTCCAGGCAAGCCCAAAGGCCAGCGCCCTCCACCCACCCTTCCTGGGGGCCACTCTACTTTCTGCCTGTGCAGATGTCTTCACCTGGCTTTACCAAGCTACAACAAATAACAGGGATGAGACCCCAGCCTCTACCGGGAAGATTTGCCAAAATGCTCTCCATTTAGAAGGAGGAAGAGTGATGGGGCCTACGAATGACCCCAGGATTGTCACCCAAGCAGCAAGCAGGGCAAGGAGCCCAGTTTCCTGCCCTTACCCTGGGAGGACGTGGCCAGGGCTCCACAGGGTCCTGGAGAGGGGTGGGTAGGAGAGCAGATCCAACCTCTTCTTGAGGAAGCAGCCAGCACCCCAGGAAGCAGCAGATGGGGGCGCACAGGCAGAGCCCCCGGTGCTGTAGAGCAGGGCCAGCAGATCTGTACTCAGCCTCAGCCCTGGGGACCTGCAAGATAGGCTGAGACCCTGATAGGTTTGGATCCGTGCCCCACCCAAAACTCATCCCTCCTGTGTCAAGGGAGGAACCTGGTGGGAGGGGATTGGATCTGGGGACAGTTTCCCCCATGCTGTTCCCCTGATAGTGAGGGATTTCTCAGGAGAGCTGATGGTTTCAAAGTGTGGCAGTTCCTCGTTCTCCACTCACTCCCTCCTGCCGCCTTGTGAAGAAGGTGCCTGCTTCCCCTTCACCTTCTGCCATCATTGTAAGTTCCCTGAACTGTGAGTCAATTAAACCTCTTTCCTTTATAAACTACTCAGTCTCAAGTATTTCTTTTTTTTTTTTTTAAACAGAGTTTCAATCTTGTCACCGAGGCTGGAGTGCAATGGCACCATCTAGGCTCACTGCAACCTCTGCCTCCCTGGTTCAAGGGATTCTCCTGCCTCAGCCTCCCGAAGTAGGTTGGATTACAGGCGCCCGCCACCATGCCCAGCTAACTTTTTTTGTATTTTTAGTTGAGACGGGGTTTCACCATGTTGGCCAGGCTGGTCTTGAACTCCTGACCTCAGATGATCCACCCGCTTCGGCTTCCCAAAGTACTGAGATTACAGGTGTGTACCACCATGCCTGGCCTCAAGTATTTCTTTACAGCAGTGTGAAAACAAACTAAAACCCCTTCCCTGAGGTGCCTTCTCCTTGGGCAATCAGCTGACCCCATGCTCCTCCTCTGCCCCCTGGTCTTTCTGTTCCCTTCATGAGGCCCAAGTGATAAACAGGGCCAGCCCCAGCCCCATCCTACTGCAGCCCGTGTGGCTGCTGGAGAGGCCGCGCTCCTTTCCTCACCCCAAGGGGCGCTGATATGCTCTTTGGATCGTGGAGGAAACTGACCACCTATTCTCACACTGGTGCAACTTCTTCCAGGACCTCAAAGCTGGACAACGTGAGCCGGTTTTTTAATGTCTCCACTTGCTAGGGCTGTCACTGGGACAGTACTAGAGGGTGGTGCCAATGGATGAATGGGTGGATGGATGGATGGATGGACAGTAGTCCAGGGAGTATGTCCCTGTCTGTCCTGAACTGGACCCTTCCTCCAATGAGCAGCCTTCCTGAGTGAGTTGATACAGCCATCCCTTGGTATCCATGGAGGATTAGTTCTAGGGTCCCAGGGATGCCAGAATCCATGGATGCTCAAGTATCTGACATAACATGGCCTAGTATTTACACATAAGCTATGCACATCCTTCCGTAGACATTAGACCATTACTAGATTATTTATGATATATAATACAGTGCAGATGCTATATAAATAGTTGTGATACTGTATTGTTTAGGGAATGATAAAAAGAACAAAGTCTGCACATGTTCAGTAGAGACATAACCATCCAGTTCATTTTCTGAATGTTTTCCATCTGCTATTGCTCAATCCACAGATTCAGAGCTCCCAGATATGAGGGCCAAGTGTGCTTTGAGAGTAGGGTGGGAGAGGTTGCTAATGAGTACAGGGAACAGGTGTCAATCATGGGGGCCCTGCACTGGGGCCTCTGGACGCCCTGTCTCAGGACTTGAGACTCCATTTGGAAGACACAGGCAGACTGAGCCCAGGTCAAAGCCCACCCCTTGAAGGTTCATTTTATCCCAAGCTCTTTCTGGAGCCTGGAATTTGGCATCGCCTAGCCCCTGAGTGGTTTTAGATAACATGTCTGAAAGAGTGAGCCCCTACTGTGTGCCCAGCACCTTCCCCACGGGATCCTCCAGCTAAAATATCCAAGGGTCAGAGACTGAAATACCCAGTTGAAACATCAGAAATGAAAAAAGAGATACCATTAGAGACACTAAAAAGACCATTATGTAATAGTATTAGCATTTGTGTTCTGAGATTCAACAGCAGCAGCCACTTTCCTCCACCCCATGTGTATCCCAGACCACCCTGGGTGGGGACAGCTGAGGTCGGGGAGGTGCGATGCTGGTCCTGGGCTCCGGGAGTGACAGTGATGAGGAACTGGGTGCACACATGAGGGGGGAAGCCAGGCCTGGCCAGAGAAGCAACACATGTGTGCACAGACCTGTTTACCCACATACACGTGTGCACGCACGTGCACAAACACATTGCAGGCAGTCATGTGGCCGCCTCAGGCAGCAGAGGACCCTGACTCTGGGCCCTGCTGACCCGGGCAAGGCCCCATTGTGATGCGTGCCATGACCTCAGAATGTCACTGGTGCTCAGCACCAATCCACTCTCAGGCCTGCCTCTGTGTTCTATGGCAGTTACACACGCACAGTGGTAGCTGTGAGCAACTCTGTGGACTCAGAGGTTTTCTACCTGAGAGGCATAACCCAGGCCAGCTGATTCATCAGAATCAGGTGAGTGTGACCTGCTCTCTTCCCTCCAGGCTCACTTGGGGACAGTGTCTATGCTGTGGGTGGTGTTGGCCTCTGGGCAGCTACCGAGGAGGGTCATCCCTGAGCACTCACTGGGAGCCTGTCTACACTGCCCGTGTAGACAATTTTCTCTTTCGTCCTCATGGGGGCTTCATGCAGTCAGTGCTGTTCTCTAGTGGACCCATTCGACAGGGGAGACGCAGAGGGTCAGAGAGGCGGTTAACTGGCCGGGAATCCAGACAGGACGCTGGGTTTTGCTCTTGGCCCTGCCCTGTGCCGTGCTGGAATTCAGGCCTGAACCCTGTGACCTCCCTGCCCTAGATCCCAAATCTGCCCAGGTTTCTGATCCCGATGGGGCAGAGCCTGGTCCTGGCAGAGACGCTGGGATGGATCCACTGTGGGTGGGGAGGAGGGGAGGGTCCTCTGAACATGTCTGGGGCCTCAGTCGGGTCCTGATGTTCACTGTGGGACCCACTGGACCCACACAGTCCCTTGTCTGGGAGTGGCATGGGGAGCCTTCTGCCCTTGGGCAGCTGTGGAAAATGAAGGGGCCCTGGAGGGCTGGCTGGGGGAGACCATCTTCCCGTCTGTTCAAAGGGGTCCGGGCACTGGGAATTCTCCCCGAGTGTTTCTTGTTCTGGCTGGTCCGCTCGAGGCCTCACTCTCCTTTTGCCCTGAGTGTTCCCAGGAGGGACGGTCCATCTAGATATTCTCCAGGACCGAGGACCCACTGTTCTTCCTCAGTGGCCCAGGACAATGAAGCCCCTCCTGTGGGGATAGCTCAGAATGTGGAGTCCACAGTCCCTCCCCGAGAGCCATGGTTTCCACAAGCACAGAGGCTGCTTTGGAGACAGTAGATCATTTTCATCCCCAACACCAAACACACTCCTGCTCAGATGGCATTATTCCTAAAGCAGCCTCGCTGGTTAGACTGAAGGGCCACGGTAGCCCAAGTGATGAGCGGGGTAGAACGGAGCAGTCAGGAGAGATCTTGTTCCCCATAGGAAACTGGGCATCTCTGTGGCCCTGAGCATCCCAGGAGGCCGATCGTACAGAGACCTCTGGTGCCTGATCCCAGTTCGCATCCACATCCCTGGAATAGCCCACGATGGGCCCTTCACCCTTGGCAGGTGGACACCATTCAACCTGCCAGGGCAGGTGTGTGCGCATTTCATGGCATTTGGGGACAACGGGATTCTCTGTCCAGGTCCCACTCTTCTGGAGTCCTTGGGAAGATGCCCTCCCCTGCTTGGGCTTCAGACTCCAGAGATCCATAGAGGTGTGGGCCATGGGGTCTGGCCCCTTTTTACCTGGGGGCGGTGGTGGAATGAAGGTTATACAACCAGCCAGCATCTGGGAGCCCGGCGGGAGCAATTCAGGTTTTCTCTGAAGCTCTCGGGTACAATGTAACCTTTAGACAATTTTGTCTCACAGGATGGACATGGTAGAGGACGTGGATAGTTTGTGGGCACAGGACCGAGAGGACATCATTATAAACTATGAGAAGGTACCAGTCAATCTGCTTCTTGGAGGGAGGTGCACTCTTCCAGTGCACCCTGGTCAAAGGGTCCTGGGCTCCCTAGGAGCACAGGGTGGGGACGGGTGGCCACTACCCCCAGGCCCTTGCACCCTTTACCTTGCACCCCTCACCAAGGCTCCCTCTGGGATACAGGGACACCGAGCTGGGCTGCCAGAGGATATGGGGCCTGAGCCTGTTGGAAACTACAACAACATTGATCACTTTGGAATTTTGCAGTGAGTCCTCTGTGCTCCCCTCACCCCTAAAGCACCTGTCTCAGCTCAGGGATGGGTTTGCTTTTAGAAAGGCCTTTCTGAGGTAGGACATGTCCTGCCAGGTCGGGTCAACCTCCTTTCCAGGGTCAGAACTCCTCCTTGGTTTCCCTGCAGGTCCAGACCCAGGTTCCGGTTAGGCCAGAGGTGCGGGGCCCATCTAGGGAGCGGGTGGGAATGGAGACTGGCCTAGGTCAGGCCCCTGGACTCTCAGCAGTTCTGTTCACCAGTTAGCACAAGAGGAGCGGGGCAGCCTGAGGGTCTGGCCCTGTCTACCTGGAGACAACCCAGTGAGATCCAAGTGTTGTGGCCACAGGGTGAGGGGACACCTGGCCCCACTTTCGGGCTGTTGTCCAGTAGGTCTCTGAGGAACCACCTGCCCCTGTCCTCCCCCAATTTCCCTAGAGCTACAGCCCTCACCGTCCCCATGGGGAAGGGGGAAAGGCATCAGGACAGTGGGGGC
>NW_022314187.1:0-1007 GCF_002776525.5 Piliocolobus tephrosceles
ATGGAGAGAACCTTTGTAATTCCTCACATACAGCCCTACTACCAAGTAAATATTATAATTTTAAAAGTTTTGTACTAAGTTTTTCCAAACTTACAAATATGTATTGACAAGCAGGCACAAAAATTACTCCAGAACCTGTTCCTAAAAGCTCAGAGAAGCCTCACTCTAAGCTCCGTCCTCGGGCATTCCAACAGGCCTGTTGACTGAAAGGTTCATCTATGGTCTGAACAACAATATTTTTACAGCATAATAAGCCAAGCTAGGATTCTTAGGCAGCAGAGTGCCACAGGAAATGGGGTGATACAAAACTAAAGAATTATAGCACCAAATTGAATAGTTTGAAGTTGATGGAATTTCATACCCTATTTATGCTGAAGCAGTATGTATTATTTCTAACAACTATATTTCTTAAATATCATGAGTATCAAAAATTTAAATTAAATCTCTCTTTTTTTTCTTGAGACGGAGTCTCGCACTGTAGCCCATGCTGGGGTGCAGTGGCCGGATCTCAGCTCACTGCAACCTCCGCCTCCCGGGTTTACACCATTCTCCTGCCTCAGCCTCCGGAGTAGCTAGGACTACAGGCGCCCGCCACCTCGCCCGATTATTTTTTTGTATTTTTTAGTAGAGACGGGGTTTCACCGTGTTAGCCAGGATGGTCTCGATCTTCTGACCTCGTGATCCGCCCATCTTGGTCTCCCAAACTGCTGGGATTACAGGCTTGAGCCACCGTGCCCGGCCTAAATTAAATTTCTTAATTCAGATATTCAGTTTCGGTTATGTTAAGTACTTCTGAAATATGGATTCCTGATCATGATATGTCAAATTCTCGTGTTCTCATCTTGTGTATAGAACACATTTGTAAATGCATCTGAAAGTTTTTGGATGCTATAGTGACTTAAGAGAACTCCTGACATTTTGTGTGTGGAGGCCAGAGATATTTTAGCATTGTATAGACAGTTAATTGGAGTCTCTGCAAAAAAAGTAAGAGCAAAATATGTGAATTT
>NW_022314188.1:0-3015 GCF_002776525.5 Piliocolobus tephrosceles
ATAGCAGCTCATGCTCATTCCATTAGCAAGGTAGAACAGTGGAGAGAGAAGAAAACATCTGCATTTCTTTGTTGGATTTGGTTTCAAAAGCCTCAGCCCATTCTCCAGCAGCTTTCTGAGATGACGAGTCTTGGAAGTAAATTGAGAGTTTGTGTATCTTTTGAACAATTAAAAATTTTTATTTATGCTTATATAGAGTTTTATATGAATATATAGCTGTGATCATAGGACCCAGGGTTTGAGGCCTTACATGACTTAAACAGGTCTTTATTTTACCTTCACACTTGGTTGATAGTTTAGCCACATAAAGAGCTTTGGGGTGATGAAGACCTGGCAAGGTAGCTAACCATGTATACGGAATTTAAAGCAACCCTCCTATTTTGAGTCTCCTTTGCATTATCTGGTATTCCCAGTTCCTGACTTTTTGAAGAAATTCAGATCATGTGATGGTGCACCATATCCATCCTCTCACCTTCCTCCTGGTTGCTGAGCTTTTGACCACTTCTCCACCAGCCTCCATCTTCATGTGGGTGGTGCGTTGGAGGCCCATCAGGTTGGTGTGTATATGTCTGTTTCTGGTTCTAATTGTTTTGAGGTCTTAGATTAAATCTCTCATGCGGCCTTGCTGGACTTTGCACTTAAGGCCGCTTTTACCAGAGCAGAGAACATGAGAAAGGGCACCAGCAAGCACCTGGTCCCGTAGATGACTGAATTATTCTCAGTGTTATAGGCAATCATATCCAGGTAGTACAGCCAGTGCACAACCAAGTAGGTTTTTGTTTTCATGCTGTGCTTATTTTAGTGTGTACTACTGTGTCCATCAGGATTGCATTTAGGTCTGTGTAAAAGAAAACCCAAAGAACAGTGGCCTAAACACATAGGGGTAGGTGTGTTTTTTACATAACAGGGAATTATAGCAAAGGAAGTTTCCCATGAATTTAATAAAGCAATAAGCTCCAGGACCACACACCTACATGGGCTCCCTTCAAGGCCCTGGGAGGGTCTAACAATATTGCTTTCCTAATCTTATATTCTTTTTAAGACGTTCCCCAAACTGCATAAACTTTAGAACTTAGAAAACCTGTATCTAGCCCTATCGTCCGAGGCTGGTACAGCAGCTCTGTGAAGACATCAGTGTCCTAGAAATTAAACATGGTTAAAGCTTTCTGGGTTCAACCCAAGGAGAAAAAGGGAGCTTTGAAGGGCTTTGGAGTGGCCACTTCACAATGTCTGCCTTGTGTATGTTTTCATAGATATCGTTGCTTAGAATGGGGCTATGAAAGAAGAATGAGTAGATTTAAAGACAAATATTAAGCAAATAACACTGAGAGCATGTAATACAAAAAAAGTAATGAGGGTGATATATCAATTAGTAAATTTGGAAAACAGTAAATAATTTTACAGAGACAAAAGAAGGCTAGGGAAATTATGCATGTAGTTGTATAGTATGGCTATTAAGAACAGTATCTCTCAAATCAACTCTTGCCTAAATTTGAATCCCAACTCCGCCTTCTTCTACTTGGGTAATACTTAGCAAGTTATATATTCTTCCTTCCTTTTCTTCCTTTTTTCCTTTGCTTTCCTTTCTTTCCTTCTTTGCTTCTTCCTTCCTTTTCTTTCTTTTCTTTCCTTTCTTTCCTTTCTTTCTTCTCTTTCTTTTCGTGGAGTCATGCTCTTCCACCAGGCTGGAGTGCAGTAGCAGGATCTCGGCTCACTGCAACCTCTGCCTCCTGGGTTCAAGTGATTCTCCTGCCTCAGCCTCCTGAGTAGCTGGGATTACAGGTGCCCGTCACCATCAGCTAATTTTTGTATTTTTAGTACAGATGAGCTTTCACCATATTGGCCAGGCTGGTCTCAAACTCCTGACCTCAGGTGATCCACCCACCTTGGCCTCCCAAAGTGCTGGGATTATAGGCATGAGCCACCGTGCCCAGCCCAAGTTTATAACCTTTCTAAGTCTCAGTCTTCTTATCTGTAAAATGGGGATGAAAATGATAGCACCTATCTCAGGGTGGTGTTCTCAGAGGATTAAATAATTAAATAGTTTATATCTGGCACATGCTAAGTGCTTAGTAAATGGTAACTGCTGTGATAATTATTAGCAGTGGTGTGTTACTGAAACCTCTGGTCAGTTTTTCAGAAATGTAGCAGCAAAGAAAGAAATAAGTAAGGCCAGTGGGTTGTCAATGTTGAGACTGAAACTTATAGGTCAGGCTTTCTCAAACTCAGCACTATTTTTTTTTTTTTTCTTTTTTTTTTTGAGACAGAGTGTTGCTCTGTCATGTAGGCTGGAGTGCAGTGGTGTGAATATGGCTCACTGCAGCCCTGACCTCCTGGGTTCAAGCAACTCTTCCTCCTCAGTCTCCTGAGTAGTTAGGACAAAAGGTGCCACCACCACCCCTGCCTAATTAAAGATAAAATCTTTTTGTAGAGATGGGGTATTGCTATGTTGCCCAGGCTTGGCTTGAACTCCTGGGCTCAAGTGATCCTCCTGCCTTCGCCTCCCAAAGGACTGGGATTACAGGCATGGGCTGCCGTGCCTGGCTAACCTCAGCACTATTGACATCTTGGGCTGGATAATTCTTTGTTGTTGGGCTGTTCCATGTATCATAAGATGTTTAGCAGCATCCGTGACCTTTACCCATTAGATGCCAGTAGCACCTCCCATGGATGTGACAACCAGGAATATGTACACGTACATCTACATGTATATGTGTATGTACATATATGTATACGTATATGTATCTCACAGTGCTGAGGTTATGAAACAAGAAGGCTGCTTCCATTCAGAGAGGCAAAAGGTAGCCATCAAGCCTTGTTCCACAGGCCTTTGGAATTTCTAATGACATCCTGAAAAGTGATACCCTTTGGGGAAACTGAGGCAACATTAAACCTATCTTTTCTCAGATCATTCTATAGATCTATGGAGTGATTGGAGTGATGGCCACCCTTCTTTATAGGGCCGACCCTGCAGATGTCCTAAACACATCAACTCTGACCACTATTGCACACAAG
>NW_022314189.1:0-3777 GCF_002776525.5 Piliocolobus tephrosceles
CAGCAGGGGCAGGGAGGGATCCTCTCACTGCAAGGAACTCTGAACTAAAGATGCTTGTCTGGAGATGGGTTCTCAGCTGAGACCCAGTGAGGATGTCCGGAAATCGCGGCTGAAGGGTTAGGGGTGCAAATGCATGTCTGTTTGTGTCAGGCCTGGGTCACATGGGGTTGGAGTCCTTGACCTCAGGTCCTCTCAGAACGCTGCCAGGCACTGCCTGGGCTCCAGTTCGGGTGCGCGGAGGGCAGCCCCCATGAAGCCAGCCAGGCATGGCCTGTTATTGCCTATGGTCGGGTCTGGATGATCACACAAAGCATTTGGGCTGGAGTGGCCTCCTCAGCCTTGCTGACTCAGGAACTGCCAAAACATGCAAGGCGGAGGGTTAGCGTTGGGTCAATCTGGTCACCCTGGGCGGACACAGTCACTCACCTCGGAGCTGCCAATAGTGGCTGGGATCTGCCCAGTCCCCTTATATGGTGCATCTCTGTGGGGATGTCCACGGCAATGCCTCTCCCTCTGTGACAGGGACTAGGATGGACTGAGTGTCAGGCTTGCCCAGTTCCTTCGACCTTTGTTCCACTTTTGTCATTTTGTGTATAGTGCATCTGATCTGACCTTCTCTTTCTCACAGCTGCTCAGTCCCAGTCAACGCCCAGGCCAGGTGAGTCCCCAGCATCCTTCTGCAGGATGTCCCTTCTCTTTCTGCCCAGTTACCTCTTCCCCACTCCACAGAGCTCTCCTGCTTGTCTGTGCAGATACTGTGGGGCATATTATTTTCACCCCCACCACTCTGTAACTAAGATCCCAGCACAGTGCTTCAACAGACATAGGGTTCCAGAGGCTTCTGTTTTCTGTTCAATTTATCTCAGCTTTTATGGAGTAGTTTCATACTGTACAATGGACAACCCTTACAGGTTCAGGAAGTGGCCTCATGTTTAATGAGTTTTGGCTCCTCCATTTTCAGAGCTGATATAACCTTTCTGAGAATTGAGAGTGATTGCCTACGTCACCTGGGAAGGCAATGTCAGTTCGAGCCTTAAACGTGACTTCTGCCATGGGCAAGCAGTGTCAGTGCAGGCCTGATACCTCCATCCCTCACTCCTTCAAACACGCAGATTTTGCAGGGCCACATCTGCATCCACAGGGAGAAGGATAATAAATATTTCTGATGCCTCCACTTACCCAGAAACTTGATACCCCTTTGGATGGCTCCTTGGTTTCCTAACATTTTAGCTCCAAGTGGCAGAGTCTCAGCAATGGTGTCCGATGTGCCCTTCAGTCCATGTGTCACTGGATGGGGCACGCTAACCCTTTGTAGCTGAGAAGAGGACATCTCACACTTCAGAGGTAGGAGGGATCAGACTGGTCTCCAGCAAGGCTTTTGTTCCTGGCTGAGCTCACTGAGCTGAAGACATGGGCAGCACTTGGAGCAAGTGGCAGGAACCAGAAATTGAATAGTTTTCTTGATGCTTGCCTGGTCCAGAGACTTTTTCCTCTTGTAGCTTTTCACCTTCAAGTCTAATTTTGTCCCTTTTTTTTGTTGCAATTTACAGATGCTTGGCTGACCACCAACTTACTGACATCGCCAATAGGTAAATGATCCTCTCACTCCTCCCAGAGGCTCACTCTCTACCTCTGGACAAATGTTTCTTTTGAAAATGATAGAATGAGGCTGAAGTGAGTGACTCTGTTTTTTATTTTTCTGCAAGTTGCCTGGGGAGAAAGGTGGACTCCCTGGGAACCTAGTCCTGGGTCTGATGTTGGAGGTTGGAGGGTAGTAGTGACCTGTCTCCCCCGGGATTCTGTGTTACGTAGTCAAGAAAGATCCTCATCCAGGTGCTCAGGACAAGCCCTGGAGGGCTCCCTAATCCTACTGGGACCTTGTTCCTGGCCCTCAGGCCACAGGCTGCAGACCTGAGAAGAGTGGGGAAAGTGCCTGTCCCCGCCACTGTCTGGCCAAAGTCCTGCCATTCCTGGCACTTTGCTAGAAGCCAGAGAGGACCCTGTGGGTGCCACCAAACTCCTGAACATGAGGCACGTCTCGGCCTCCTATCTGGAGCTGTGCGGCTTCATCCTGTGTGAGAATGGAGGTCAGAATGAGGAGTGAGGCATCCATTCCTGTCACCTCCAGTGGAGTCACAGGTGCTTTCCCAATTATTTGAGCTTCCATAGACTTGGGCAGAGTAGGAGCTCACTGCTTCTTCCACTATGATGAAGCTGAACCTCTGTTTGTATTCATATTCAAAGGTGATTAGCTGCCCACGTGACTTTGGCCATGAGGAAGTGCCCTGAGTGTAGAACATTCCTTAAATCCTTGAGCTCATAATCAGTATGGATGAAGGGTTCTTGTGTTCCCCTGTAGGATCTGAATCCAGTTTGGCCCTGAGGCTGGTGAATGGAGGTGACAGGTGTCAGGGCCGAGTGGAGGTCCTATACCGAGGCTCCTGGGGCACCGTGTGTGATGACTACTGGGACACCAATGATGCCAATGTGGTCTGCAGGCAGCTGGGCTGTGGCTGGGCCACGTCGGCCCCAGGAAATGCCCGGTTTGGCCAGGGCTCAGGACCCATTGTCCTGGATGACGTGCGCTGCTCAGGACACGAGTCCTACCTGTGGAACTGTCCCCACAGAGGCTGGCTCTCCCACAACTGTGTCCATAGTGAAGACGCTGGTGTCATCTGCTCAGGTGGGCCTTCCAGACTTTCCAGACCCAAGAGTGGGCTCCCTCTCTTGGGGTGGAGATTGTTCCAGAAGAAAGTCCTAATTACATTCTGGTCTCCTCACTCCAAGCTTCTTCTATGTTTTCTATATTTCTGTAGTCTTGTTAGCTCTCTGCTAAGAATCTGTATGAATTTTACTACAGTACCTGATGTAGCTGTGGTCACTTAGGCCAGGGCTCCAAACTGAAACAGCCCCCCAGACTTTATCCCTTTCCTGAGGTAGTGCAAGGAAGAGGCAGAAGAGAAATGTGCTGGCTCCCCAGGGCTCCAGTTCTCCCCTGCTGAGTAGCGCTGGGTGAGGGTATCGTGGACACAGCACAGACAGCAGGGGCAGGGAGGGATCCTCTCACTGCAAGGAACTCTGAACTAAAGATGCTTGTCTGGAGATGGGTTCTCAGCTGAGACCCAGTGAGGATGTCCGGAAATCGCGGCTGAAGGGTTAGGGGTGCAAATGCATGTCTGTTTGTGTCAGGCCTGGGTCACATGGGGTTGGAGTCCTTGACCTCAGGTCCTCTCAGAACGCTGCCAGGCACTGCCTGGGCTCCAGTTCGGGTGCGCGGAGGGCAGCCCCCATGAAGCCAGCCAGGCATGGCCTGTTATTGCCTATGGTCGGGTCTGGATGATCACACAAAGCATTTGGGCTGGAGTGGCCTCCTCAGCCTTGCTGACTCAGGAACTGCCAAAACATGCAAGGCGGAGGGTTAGCGTTGGGTCAATCTGGTCACCCTGGGCGGACACAGTCACTCACCTCGGAGCTGCCAATAGTGGCTGGGATCTGCCCAGTCCCCTTATATGGTGCATCTCTGTGGGGATGTCCACGGCAATGCCTCTCCCTCTGTGACAGGGACTAGGATGGACTGAGTGTCAGGCTTGCCCAGTTCCTTCGACCTTTGTTCCACTTTTGTCATTTTGTGTATAGTGCATCTGATCTGACCTTCTCTTTCTCACAGCTGCTCAGTCCCAGTCAACGCCCAGGCCAGGTGAGTCCCCAGCATCCTTCTGCAGGATGTCCCTTCTCTTTCTGCCCAGTTACCTCTTCCCCACTCCACAGAGCTCTCCT
>NW_022314190.1:0-3349 GCF_002776525.5 Piliocolobus tephrosceles
ATTTCTAAGAAAATGTAACTTAAATGTCAGAATAAATAGAAACCTAAATAATCTGAAAGACACTGTAAAAACTGAAAAGGTAGTCCTCATATTAATCATTGAAAAAACAAATTGACAACAGATGATTTAGGGAAATGTCTACCGTATATTTAATAAACTGTTTGTTCTTTATTTGCAGAGAACAAACACAAAAACCAGTTCTCAATCTATACTACAAGTCTAGAAATACTCTGAGATCAGGACTAGCCATGTTGACAGAAAAAATAAGAAGCAACATACAAATATTGTAAAAATGGTACTTAAAAGTTTTTAACAATTGAATGAGCAATTTATTAGAGAATGTAAAAAAGGATGCACACAGAAAACAAATATTCAGGAATGGTAAATAAATGAAACTATTATATTAGTTATAAAATTCTATTATATTTTTAAAATAATTGAAATATATATTGGTAAAAAATTAATATTTCAATAGGAAATATGTATGGAGAGAGACATATATATAAAATATATGGAATTTTAGTATATAATTACTTGGTTTTTAATTCAATAAACAATGGATATCTAATACATAACAATTTACTTAAAAAAATCATAAGTTTATAAGTCAAAAAGCTGACAAACATAAATAACAATGACACAAAACCTTTAAAACTATGTATTAATAAAAATATAGGAAAGACGTTATTCAAAATTTTAAAACTGTGAGGAAAAATCATATATGTAACTATGTAAGCCTTGGCAATCCCATGTAGGAAAGATGCCAGGTTAAAATCAAGTGACATATTGGGGAAGATTCTTTGCAATATATTTATATAAAAGGTTCCATAATACACAAAAAGTATTATTATAAATCAAGAAAAAAATACAATCCAGTAGGCTTTATCCCTGGAATTTAAGGTTGGTTCAACATATGCAAATCAATAAATGTGATTCATCACATAAACAGAACTAAAGACAAAATCCTCATGATTATCTCAACAGATACAGAAAAGGCTTTTGATAAAATTCAACACCCTTCATGTAAAAACTCTCGATAAACTAGGTACTGAAGGAACATACCTCAAAATCATAAAAGCAACCTATTACAAACCCACAGTCAGCAGCATACTGAATGGACAAAAGCTGGAAGCATTCCTTTGGAAAATTAGCATAAGGCAAGGATGCCTTCTGACACCACTTCTATCCAACATTGGAAGTCCTGGCTAGAGCAATCAGTCATGAGAAAGAAAGAAAGGTGTTCAATTTGGAAAAGAGGAAGTCAAACTATCTCTGTTAGCAGATGACATGACTCTATATCTAGAAAACTCCATAGTCTCAGCCTGAAAGCTCCTTAAACTGATAAACAACTTCAGTGAATTCTCAGAGTATAAAACCAACATACAAAACTCATAAACATAACTACACATCGACAGCAGTCAAGCCTAAAGGCAAATCAGAAATTCAGTCTTATTCATAATTGACACAAAAAGAATAAAATATCTAGGAATACAACTAATGAGGGAGGTGAAAGATCTCTTACAATGAGAACTGCAAAACACCACTCGAAATCAGAGATGACACAAACAATAGAAAACCATTCCATATTCATGGAAAGATGAGTCAATACAGTTAAGATGGCCAAACTGTACAAAGCAATTTATATATTCAATGTTATTTCCATCAAATGACCAATGACATTCTTCACAGAACTAGAAAAAACTATTTTGAAATTCATATGGAACCAAAAGTGAGCCCAAATATCCAAGGTAATCCTAAGAAAAAAGAACAAAGCTGGAGGCATCATGCTACCTGAATTCAAACTATGCTACAGAGCTACAGTAACCAAAACACCATGGTAATGGTAGAAAAACAGATATATAGACCAATGGAACAGAAATAGCCCAGAAATAAGACCACACATCTACGACCAACTGATCTTCAACAAAACTGACAAAAACAAGCAAGGAGGAAAGGATTCTCTGTTCAATAAATGGTGCTGAGAGAACTGGCTAGCCATATGCAGAAAATTGAAATTTGACTCCTTTCTTACAGCATATACAAAAATCAACTCCAGATGGATTAACAACTTAAACGTAGAACCCAAAAGTGTAAAAACCGTGGAAGACGACCTAGGCAATACCATTCTGGACATAGGAAAGGGAAAAGATTTGATGAATAAAATGCCGAAAGCAGTTGTAACAAAAGCAAAACTGACAAGTGGGATCTAATTAAACTAAAGAGTTTCTACACAGCAAAAGAAACGATCAACAGAGAAAACAGACAACCTACAGAATGGGAGAATATTTTTGCAAACTATGAATCTGACAAAGATCTAATATCCCACATCTATAAGAAACTTAAATTTGCAGGAAAAGAAAATAAACGACCTGGTTAAAAAGTGGGCAAAGGACATGAAAGGACATTTTTCAAAAAAAGACATACATACAGCTAACAAGCATATGAAACAAGCTCAACATCACTGATCACTATAGATGCAAATCAAAACCACAGTGAGATACCATTTCATGCCAGTCAGAATGGCTATTTTAAAAAAGTAAAATAACATGCTAATGAGGTTACAGAGAAAAGAGAACACTTTATACTGCTGGTAGGAGTGTAAATTAGTCCAACCATTGTAGAAAACAGTGTGGTAATTCCACAAAGACCTAAGAACAGACTACCATTTAACACAGCAATCACATTACTGTGTATAGGCCCAAAGGAATAGAAATAGTCTTATTATAAAGACACATTTATGTGTATGTTCACTGCAGCAGTATTTACAATAACGAAGTCATACAATCAACCTAAATGCTCATCAATGGCAGACTGGATAACAAAAATGTGGTACATATACACCATGGAATAGTATGAAGCCATAAAAGAGAACAATATTATGTTCTTTGCATGAATATGGATGGAACTGGAGGCCATTATCCTTAGTAAACTGCTGCAGGAACAGAAAACCAAATACCACATGTTCTCACTTGTAAGTGGGAGCATATTAATGAGAATAATGGACACATAGGGAAACAACAGACACTGGAGCCTACTGGAAGGTGGAGGATAGAAGGAGAGAGAGAATCAAGAAAAATAACTAATGGGTAATAAGCTTAATACATGGGTAACAATATAATCAGTACCAAAAAAACCCATGACATGAGTTTACCTCTGTGACAAACCTGCACGAGTACACCTGAACTTAAAAGTTAAAAAAAAAAAAAGAGACACAGGCAAAGAAAAAACATTTCATGAAGAAGATTGAGGAGGAGGAGATGGGAGATGAAAGATGTGTACATGAGAGTGTTTTCCCGGAAGATCAGAGAGGAAATGATTACATGGATGGGACACCCAATAATTATGGTTT
>NW_022314190.1:3359-5344 GCF_002776525.5 Piliocolobus tephrosceles
ATTTAATAATTGTAAAAGTGTGCAGAAGTTCATACTTTTATATATTATCAGTGAAGTTTAGATTGTAATGTTTCTGTGGAGTATGCATTATCTATCATAACTAATAATATTAATGTGCTTGCACAACATATAAACATTATTAAAAACTGATATGCTGTATACACACACACACACACACCCCATAAAAACCGATGCTATATGTGTACCTATAACATATCAGTTTTTAATAACATTGTAATCAACGTTAAAATATATCATGGTAGAACAAACAAGTATTCTACACACACAGTATGGAAAACAGTGTAGTAATTTACTGCAAATGTTTATACACATGACTACACAGACACAAACACAGACTATCACAAGTTGCCAAGACATTTTGTTAATTGAAAGCAAGTCATTTAAAAACATACATCAAATGATCTCCTTTATGTGTTATAATGTAAAGATACACACACACACAAATGGCCAAGTGTCACAGAAAGTTGTTACCTACTCTAGTAATGATTTTTGGAAAATAAAGGGTGACTTCCATATATTATTTTATGTACACGTTTGATGTTTAACATAATACTTTATATTACAGTTTTCTAATACAGCTAGTATTTTATTACAATGTAATATTTCTCACTTACCAAATTGGAAAAGAATTGAAAATACTGGCAAAGTTGTGAGCATGAACTTTCTCATTCTCTTACCAAGAGAATTTACCAAATTGCATTCCTTTTCTTGAGGAAAAATTTGGAAATATATTTCAAAATCACTAAAGATTTTCCTCTTTAAAAAATTCTATTCTTGTGAATTTTTCCTATTGAAAGAATTAACGTTTTCAAGATATGCAAACAGTTACAACAAAGTTGTCCTAGGGATATTAGTTTATGACAATGAAAATTACTCAAAAGTAATCCAGAAATTTAATAATTAACTGCATCAATTGATTTTATCCAATCGTTTACAGCAATACAGTACTTAAGAAATTATCTTTAGAAATGTTTCTTTGTGATAAAGTGATTTACATTCTTTGGGTATGGATTTCTCTAATAAGATGCTGAGCATTTCTTACATACTTGTTGGTTTTACGTCTGTCTCGTTTGAAAAGCATCTACTCATTTCTTTTGCCCATTTTTTAGTGGGGTAGTTTGGTTTTGTTAATTTAAGTTTCTTATTGATTCTGGATATTAGACCTTTGATGGATGCACAGTTTACTAATATTTTCTCCCACTCTGTAGTTTATCTGATTACCACTCCCTTTTTGTTGTTTCTGCTGTGCAGAAACTCTCCAATTAGATCCTATTTGTCAACTTTTGATTTTGTTGCAATTGCTTTTGGCATCTTCGTCATGCTGGCATCTTGTTCATTCCCACGTTTAGAACAGTATTGCCTAGGTTATCTTCCAGGGTTTTTATATTTTTAGGTTTTACATTTAAGTCTTTAATCCATCTTGAGTTGATTTTTGCACAATGTGGAAGGAAGGGGCCCAGTTTCAATCTTCTGCATATGGCTAGCCTGTTATCCTAGTACCACTTATTGAATACGGAGTCCTTTCCTCATCGCTTGTGTTTGTCAGCTTTGTCAAAAATCCTATAGTTGTAGGTGTGCAGCCTTATTTCTGGGCTCTCTGTTCTGTTTCATTGGTCTGTTTTTGTACCAGTACCATGCTGTTTCGGTCACTGCCATAACTATAGTAACTTTCAGTTACTATAGTTTTAAGTTGAGTAATGAGATGCCTCCAGCTTTGTTCTCAGAAGATATTAACACCACATTATTAACAATGTTTTGCTTAGAATGGTGAGGTTTATGAGTAGTATCTTTTATAATTCTTGCTAAGAAAAGATTCTAATTTTTATACAATTAACTACACAAAATACATTTTTTCATGCCACTACTTTGTGTGCACCCTTGTTAGCTAATTTTAATTAATGTATTTGTATTTTATCATTTTGTAGCAATTTGCTTTCTTTATATTAATTTTTGGACATTAGCAA
>NW_022314191.1:0-3014 GCF_002776525.5 Piliocolobus tephrosceles
AAAAAAAAAAAAAATCCACAACCAAATACTAGCAAGCCAAGTCCAGCAATACATAAAAAGATTCTATACCACGACCAAGTGGGATTCATCCCTGCTTGGAGTAACACCCAAAAATCAACTGATATAATGCACCAAATTAATAGAATAAAAAACAAAAACCACATGATCTTCTCAATAAACACAATAATTTTCTGAGAAAATCCAGCACCCTTACATGATGAAATTAGTCAATAAACTAGGAATAGAAAGAAACTTTCTTTACTTGTTAAAGGCATTTATGAAAAACCCACAGCTAACAACATATGAAATGGGGAAAGACAAAGCTTTCCCCCTAAGATCAGGAACTAGACAAGTATATCTACTCTTGTCACTTATAATCTACATTGTATTGAAAGTTCCAGCCTGGGCACGGTGCCTCACGCCTATAATCCCAGCACTTTGGGAGGCCAAAGTGGGTAGGTCACCTGAGGTCAGTGGTTAGTCAGTGGCCTGACTAACATGGTGAAACTCTATCTCTACTAAAAATACAAAAATTAGCCGGGTGTGGTGGTGCGTGCCTATAATCTCAGCTACTCGGGAGGCTGAGGCAGGAGAATCACTTGAACCTGGGAGGCGGAGGTTGCAGTGAGCTAAGATCATGCGACTGCACTCCAGAGCCTGGGCGACAAGAGCAAAACTCAGTCTCAGAGAAAAAGAAAAAAAAGAAAGTTCCAGCCAGGACAATTAGGCAGAAAAAAATAAATAAATGGCATCCATATTAGAAATGAAAAGGTAAAACTATCTTTGCAGACAATGTGATTTCTTTTTTTTTTTTTGGAATCTCGCTCTGTTGCTCAGGCTGAAGTGCAATGGCATGATCTTGGCTCACTGCAAGCTCTGCCTCCCAGGTTCACACCATTCTCCTTCCTCAGCCTCTCGAGTATCTGGGACTATAGGCGCCCGCCACCACGCCCGACTAATTCTTTTGTATTTTTTAGTGGAGACGGGGTTTCACTGTGTTAGCCAGGATGGTCTCGATCTCCTGACCTTGTGATCCACCCGCCTTGGCCTCCCAGAGTGCTGGGATTACAGGCATTAGCCACCGTGCCTAGCCCGATCTTTTTTATTTATTTATTTATTTTGAGATGGAGTTTTGCTCTTGTTGCCCAGGAGAGCAAGTGGCATGATCTCATCTCACTGCAACGTCTGCCTCCTGGGTTCAAGTGATTCTCCTGCCTCAGCCTCCTGAATAGGTGGGATTACAGGCACCTGCCACTACGCCCAGCTAATTTTTTGTATTTTTTTCGTGGAGACGGGGTTTCATCATGTTAGCCAGGCTGGTCTCGAACTCCTGACCTCAGGTTAACCATCCACCTCAGCCTCCAAAAGTGCTGGGATTACAGGCGTGAGCCACTGCACCCGGCAGATGTGATCTTGTATACAGAAAGTCTAAGAAAGTTTTCCCCACCCACACACACACTAGAGACAGAGATAGAGAACACACATGCTAATAAACAAGTTCAGCAAGGTCAAGGATACAAGAGCAATACACAAAGGTCAATTATATTTTATACACTAGTAATGGACTATCCATAAATGAATTTAAGAAATTCCATTTGTAGTATCATCTAAAAGAACAAAACACATAGGAAATAATTCAAAAAAAGAGGTATGAGACTCATACTGAAAACTATGAAACCCTGTTGAAAGAAATTGAAAAACACCTGACCTGGCCCAGTGGCTCAGGCTTTTAATCCCAGCACCTTTGGAGGCCGAGGCAGGCGGATCGCTTTGAGATCAGGAGCTTGAGACCATCCTGGGCAACATGGTAAAACCCCATCCCTACAGAAAATACAAAAATTAGCCAGGTGGGGTGGTGCATGGCTGTAGTCCCAGCTACTCAGGAGGCTGAGGTAGGAGGATGGCTTGAGCCCAGGAGGCAGAGGTTGCAGTGAGCCAAGATCATGCCATTGCACTTCATCCTGGGTAACAGAGTGAGACCTCATCTCAACAACAACAACAACAACAACAACAACAACAACAACAACAAGAAATTAAAGAAGATCTAAATCAAGACATCTCATATTCACGGACTGGAAGACTAAACATGGTTATGACAGCAATAATCCCCAAACTCATCTACAGATTCAATGCAAACTCTATCAAAATCCCAGCTGCCTTCCTGGCAGAAATTGAGAAGCTGATCCTAAAATTCCTACAGCAATTTTGTCTAATCAACCCAGATTAGACAAAACAATGTTGAAAGAGAAGAACAAAGTTGGAGAATACATACTTTCCAGTCTTAAAACCTACGAAGCTACAGGAATCAAGACTGTGATGTGACCTCAGTTCACCAATAAGAAGAAAGAAAAAAAAAGGCTGTGGTACTGGCATACAGGTAGACGTACAGACCAGTGTAACAGAAGTGAGAGTCCAGATATAAATCAAAATATCTATGATTAATTTATTTTTGACAAGAGCAGAGACCCGGCACTTTGGGAGGCCAAGGCTGGAGGATCACTTGAGGTCAGGAGTTCAAGACAAGCCCAGCCAACATGCCAAAACCCTGTCTCTACCAAAAATACCTAAATTAACTGGGCTTGGCAGCACGTGCCTGTAGTCCCAGCTCCTTGGGAGGTCGAGGCAGGAGAATCGCTTGAACCTGGGAGGCGAAGGTTGCAGTGAGCAGAGATGGTACTACTGCACTCCAACCTGGGTGACAGAGCAAGACTCCGTCTCACAAAAACAACAACAGCAACAACAAAAAACAACAAAAAAAAAGTCTTTTTTAAAAAATTAATTTTTAAATTTTTATGTTTTAAACAAATTACCTGTTCTGGGTGAATATGCCATACAAATGGCCAAAAAGCATAAGAAAGGATGCTTACCATCAGTAATCATCACTAATCAGAGAAATAAACCACAATGAGATATCACCTCATACCCATTAGGATGGCTACCATCAGAAAAACAGTAAGTGGGCCAGGGATAGTGGCTCACACCTGTAATCCCAGCACTCCTCTACCTCCCCGCCC
>NW_022314193.1:0-19516 GCF_002776525.5 Piliocolobus tephrosceles
AGTGCTGGAATTATAGGCGTGAGCCACTGTGCCTGGTCTACAAAAAATTTTTAAAATTAGCCAGGCATAGTGGCACACGCCTGTAGTTCCAGCTACTCGGGAGGCTGAGGTGGGGGGATCGCTTGAGTCTGGGAGGTTGAGGCTACAGTGAGCCATGGTGGTACCACTGCACTCCAGCCTGGGTGACAGAGCAACACCTTGTCTTAAGGGGAAAAAAAAAAGTAAAGAAGAAAGAGAAAGAAAGAGAGAGAGAGAGAGAAAGAAAGAAGAAAGAGAGAGAGAGAGAGAAAGGAAGGAAGAAGGAAGGAAGGAAGGAGGGAAGGAAGGAAGGAAGGAAGGAAGGAAGGAAGGAAGGAAGGAAGGAAGGAAGGAAGGGCTGAGATCACCCAGGGAGGACTTCCGGAGAAAGGAGAAAGGAGGACCAAGGACAAAGCCCTAGAAAACGCAAAAGCTTGGGGCTCCATGAGTAGATGAGGGGAGCAGAAGTCAAGGAACCTGAGAAGGCTGAGAAGGAACAAATATGGATGAAAAGGGGACAATGTTGGGGAGTCAAGATGGGAGAGAGTTCTGAGAAGGGAGAACAGTTGGTGTTGTCAAATGCCACCGAGAGGTCCAGAAAGTAGGCGGCCAGGAGCTCCTATTGATTTTGTGTTTAGGAAGTCACTGGGGGCCAGGCTCTGTGGCTCACACCTGTAATCCCAGCACTTTGGGAGGCAAAGGTAGGCGGATAACTTGAGGTCAGGAGATTGAGACCAGCCTGACCAACCTGGAGAAACCTTGTCTCTACCAAAAATACAAAATTAGCCGGGCGTGGTGGCAGGTGCCTGTAATCCCAGCTACTCAGGAGGCTGAGGCAGGAGAATCACTTGGACCCGGCAAGTGGAGGTTGCAGTGAGCCGAGATCATGCCATTGCACTCCAGCCTGGGCAACAAGAGTGAAATTCCGTCTCAAAATAAAAAAATAAAAAAGAGGCGGCCGGGCACAGTGGCTCAATCCTGTAATCCCAGCACTTTGGGAGGCCGAGACGGGCGGATCACGAGGTCGGGAGATCGAGACCATCCTGGCTAATACAATGAAACCCCGTCTCTACTAAAAAATACAAAAAACTAGCTGGGCGAGGTGGCGGGCGCCTGTAGTCCCAGCTACTCCGGAGGCTGAGGCAGGAGAATGGCGTAAACCCGGGAGGCGGAGCTTGCAGTGAGCTGAGATTGCACCACTGCAGTCCAGCCTGGGCAATAGAGCGAGACTCTGTCTCAAAAAAGAAAAAAATAATAAAAAAAAATTAAAAAGAGGCAAGGCAAGTGGGCACACCTCATGTCCTTACAGGGGGTTGCCATGTCTACATTCCCGGAAAAGCCGTAGTCATGCCCTCTGACTCAAGCCTCAGGGATTCCCTTGTCCAGCTCCTTTATCTCAGGCCACTGGGCCCCAGGTCCTAAAGATCTGAGCCTTAGCAGCACCATTTCCTTCAGAACCTGACATCCTCAGCCAGTAATCACTCCTAGACAATTGACCACAAGTCTGAAGCCAAGACTCCAGACAACTTCTGTGGTCTAAGGAAGAGATTGGATTGGGGCACGAGGCTGGAGTTCCACCTTACGGCCCTCCTGACCCGAGCTGAACTGATGTTCTAACAGTCTAGATGTCCGTTCTGCCTCCCCTTATCTGGGGCCTGGGCCAGGTGGCATCATCATCATGCTGAGATGTAAGGAGGCAGACATAACCAGTCACATTTTCATATAAAAGCTTGTGAGAATTGACATACAATTACATACACACACCACATACAAACACTCATGATCTTTGGTCTGGAGATGGGTTTCAAGGCAATTAAATTCCAGTGAACAAGATGCTGAGGGGGTCGGGGTGGATACCTGAATTCCTTTGCTCCCCTTCCCCCAGCACTGTTGATGGTGCGAGTAGCCATAAGCAAGAGCCATAAGGAGGTGGGGACAAGAGCATATGCATTGAAAGGAGAAGTTCAGGCCGGGCGCGGTGGCTCACAGCTGTAATCCCAGCACTTTGGGAGGCCAAGGCGGCCAGATCACCTGAGGTCAGTTCAAGACCAGCCTGGCCAACATGGTGAAACCCCATCTCTACTAAAAATACAAAATTAGCTGGGCATGGTGGCACATGCCTGTAATCCCAGCTACTCAGGAGGCTGAGACAGGAGAATTGCTTAAACCCAGGAGGTGGAAGTTGCAGTGAGCCAAAAGCGCACCATTGCACTCCAGCCTGGGTGACAAACGTGAAACTCCATCTCAAAAAAAAAAAAGAAAGGAGAAGTTCAGGTCCTCAGGTCAAAGGGATTATGAAGCCTGCATCAGGGCCTCATCAGGCCACAGCGTCCACCTTTCTCCTGCATCTCTGTCTTGAGTCTGCCCTTCTCTCCGTCTCTCCCTGTCCTCCTTCACTCCTGCCTCCGCTCCTGGCCATGTTATGAATTAATATATGCCAGTGCAGGCCCCCTGCTCCTTACTGAAGGCTTTCTCCCTGTTCTTTAGAGCCTCATTTCTCTCCAGCTCACTGACTCCTCCCCATCCACTGTTCCACTGACCCATGGCAGAACTTGGGCTTGGGGCAGAACAGACAGAAGGTAACAGAAGCTTCCATGATGCTGGAGCTCCTAGAACATATTCTGGTCTTTTTCTGGTCAGAAGCTGAGTGGCATCCAGAATGTGTTTCCTGCACTTTACCTCCTGCCCTGGCCTGGGCTTCTGGCAAGCATAAGTCACCCCTCCTCACTGCTTCTCAGTGCCCTCACTGAGAGAGAGAAAAGAGAAGGAGAGGGAAAGGGCTGGCGTGGGGTGTATGTCAGGGAATTAACCGAGGTTTAACATTTCCTCAAAAATGTACAAGCATGAGAAGGTAAAGAAGTCACTAGAGGCCACATCTGCTTCTCTGGGTCTCAAGAAGTAGAGAAAATTTCATCCCTGGTCCTACTCCTTAACTCACTTTACCCTATCCCCAACCTGTTCCCCACCAAAAAAAAAAAAAAGTGTCTGTAAAAAAAAAAAAGTCAGTTCCTGTTTGGGCCCATTTATTGTTTATTTTGAATAGGTAATACAGTCACATGGTTCAAAATTCAAAATGTACAAAAGGGTGTAAGTGTTAAGACCCTTCCCTCCCCTGTCCTCAACCTCCTGGTTCCCCTCCCAAAAGTAATCAGTGTTATCCATTTATTCTGAATAGGTATACATAAGCAAATATGTATTTATATTCTCTTCCTTTCTGAAACACAAATGGGAAGTGCACTATACACATTTCCGTGGCTTGCCTTTTTCACTTGAAGATTATTACATATTAGTATATAAAGACATACAATTATTTTTCAGCTGCATACTATTGTATTGAAACGCTGTATCAGAACTGATTTAACCAATCCTTTAGGGAAAAAAGTTTCTGTTGTTTCTCATCTCTTGCTATTTCTTTGTCCCCATCCCCAATCCAGACCTCAGGAGGGACAGCAGTGACAGGTACGGAGCCCAAGCCTGGACCAGGCCAGGCCCCGCCCCACCCACACCAGGCCCCTCCCCATTAGGCCAGACCCCCACCTCACCCAGGGCCCAGCTCATTTGCAAGCCTGAATGTGATTGGACAGCCCCTCCTGGCTGGGTGACCGGAGTTCTAGGGGCTTTGGCTCCTCATCTTTGATGCCCACCCTTGGTTTCCACTCCAGCCTCCCAAGCAGATCGTTGCAGAATATAGAGCCCTGGTACAAAATAACCATTCTTCATTATCACTGTACCCACAAAACCGCTTGAAATGCTAACTTGAGCTGCTGCTGTCACAATGACCATCCTCCTCTAGAGAGCATGAGGCAGGCAGACACAAATGCACAGAGGCAGCTGTCCTGAAACACACCCAGCCCCAGGACAGGGGTAGGAGCAACTCCTATTCCCAATAAGCAACAGACACAAGGGAACGACACACAGGGATTGGCCACTCCAGTTAGGGGTCCCATTGCATCTTTGAGACTTCCATAGGGCTGGAGAGGAGACTGAAGTTGACTGAGAACTGAGGGCTGGGGGAGCACCAGGGGCTGAGGCATAGGGATATCCCCTCAGGATTCGGGAGAAATTGCAGGATAGAAGAGAAGGCAGGAACAGGACGAGGAGGAAGTAGGCGAGAGGAAGGAAGACAAGAAGGAAGAGACCTGGATGAGAGGGAATGTGAGCAGAAGCGTCCTTTCCAGCTCAGCTATGGACTTGCAGGACTGGCAACCCCACCCTGGGGTCTCCAGGGAATAACCCCCTTTTAGAGTCCTTAGAGATGGCCTAAAAAGATTTGGGAAAGCCAGAGAGCAAAAAAGTGAGCCGTCTAGGGAAGCCCTCGGCCATGGTTCCAGGCTGGGCCATGCCCTGGCCTCACTGGAAGGGAACTCAGCACAGTTGGTACCAAAAGACTGAGTGTCCCCTGAGGGTCAGGAGGCTCCTGGCATAGAGGGGGATGCGAGGGAGGGCAGTGGAAGAAAGAGAGTCCTGGCGCAGGGAAGAGGGAACCAGGCTGCCGGCCCAGTGCCCAGCTGCTCCCCATCCCTCATACCCTGGCCCTGGAGCCCTTGGCCACATGCCCCATCCCAGGGACCGCCTAGTTGTGAGAGAAGCCCCCGTGGGAGAAGGCAGGGAGGTTGGGGGCACAGGCAGCAGCCTGGGGCAGGCAAGCCAGGGGGTTGACCTCACAGGCCCCAGCATCCTGGTCCCCTCGGAAGTGGATGGAGTCGGCAGAGTAGAAGGAGGGGTCTTCGTCAAAGAAGTTGTAGGGTCGGAGGAAGAAGCCCACGCCATTCCCCACAGTCACCGTGTTAGGAATGTCCTCTGCATGTGGGATGTGCAGAAAACCAGCTGTCACCCAGGCCACCAAGTCCTAGCAGGGGAGAAGAAAAAGGATCACCAGGTCTGGCTTTGCTGAGAACGTGCCCTGCCTCCCGCAGTGACCTTGCTCTGCAAGGGAGTCAGCTCACCCACCTGTATGTTCTTAGTTCCTCAGGAAAAATGTGAAGTCATAAAGTTTCTTTTTTTCTTCTTCTTTTTTTTTTTTGAGACAGAGTCTCGCTCTGTTACCCAGCTGGAGTGCGGTGGTGTGATCTCGACTCACTGCAATCACCACCTCCTGGGTTCAAGTCTCAGGCACCCAAATAGCTGGAATTACAGGCACGCCACCACACTCTGCTCATTTTTGTATTTTTAGTAGAGATGGGGTTTCACCATGTTGACCAGGCTGGTCTCGAATTCCTGACCTCAAGAGATCCACCTGCTTCGGCCTCCTAAAGTGCTAGGTGAGATTATAGGCATGAGCCACTGCACCCGGCTGAAGTTTCATTCTTAGTGGGTTCTGAAGGTCCCTGAGGAACCTGGCTCCTGGGGCAGTGAAGCGGCTCATCGTGTCCCCCTGACTCCTCCCCTCCTCCCCAGCTGCCTGCTCACCACTCCATGCAACTGACCTGCCCTGCAATGGTCTCATTGTTGATGAAGTCAGTGAAGTCCACAGTGGGTGTCCAAGGGTCATTCAAATTGTAGATGCTGGTGCTACTGGGCTCCTCCTCCTTCCGCTGGGTTACCGCCAGCTGGTACCTACAGGAGTTTCTGATTAGACCAACAAGTTCATCAACTGTTCCACTGCCTGAGGCTGCACTGAAGACTGAACAAACACAAGGGGGAAATGAGCCCCGAAGTCTTAGAGTATTGAGCCTCTGTATCATTCTCTGTCCAGTTCTCCTTGCCTGTCTCTCTCTCTCTCTCTAACTCTGTAGACTTCCTGACTTGTCCGCTGTCCTGTACCTTAAACATCACTGGCCCAGCAGACTTCAGGTAGGAATGTTGCACATCCATCCACCTGGATCAGAGCATGATGTTGAGCCTGGGCCTTGGAACCATACATATGGACATGGCCTCTTCCCTATCCTAGGTCAAATTCAGTATCTCAAATACCTAGATTTTAGGGAATCCTCCCTCCGATTTGTGCTCCTATCTCACTGTTTTTTTCCTCCAACCTTTAATGTGAACATTTTAAACATACAGAAAAATTGGAAGAATTGTATGTGAACATCCACATGTCTAGCATCTACTACTACTATTTTCCTAGATTTTGCTTCAATGCCTTATATCTCAGCATTCCTCCACCCACACATTAGGCTTTGTTTTGAGTGGCTACAGATTGTGGCCACAGGAATGTGTGTGTGTGTGTGTGTGTGTACCTGTGGGAGGTGGAACTGTGGAGCCCTTCATCCATTCTACCTGCCCCACTCCCTCCTGACCACCGACCACTCACCTCCCCCAGCTGAAGCCTCTCTCCATGGAGCTGTTCTGGGGTAGCGGCTTCCCAGAAAAGCTGCACACCTGGATGCGGTAGCCCCGGGGGTGACCCCACTTGTTGCTATGGTTGCTGGTCAGGTACAGGTAGCGAGGGGTGGCACCTCCCATGGGGAAGGCGGCCTGCTCCTCTGTCTCCAGCAGCTTCCGGGTCACCTCCATCCTCTGCATCTGGTGCTCAGGGCTCCACGGCACAGCCATGGGGACAAAGGCCGTATCCTCAGCCCAGACCCAGTTCTCCAGTCCTGCTCAGGGTGGGATAGGGGAGGGCCTGTCATGCAATTGCCCTGGCCCCTCTGGACTCTGCCTCCACCTGGCTTCAGAGTGGGGGCCAAAGAGCAGCCCAGAACTGAGTGTGCCCCTGCTTCTCTTCCCTCTCCCCAAGATAACCCCAGCCCAGGGATTTGGAGGAGGTCTTTCTCCCTACTCTCTTCTCTGGTAATAATCTCAGATGCCTTGCGACTGGGCCTCACCAATCTCCTCCCTCTGAGGGGCTGCATGGGAGGGTGTTTACCTGAGGTTGGAACAATCTTGTGGGCAGTGGGCAGGGTGGCACTCCCTCTGACCTGAAGACTTCCCCTCACATGTGAAGCCCTGTGGCATTGCCAGGACTGCCTTATCATGAAAATAAGCCGCACATTGACTGAACCTGAAGGAGCTGTGTAGGCAGCATGCCGAGTGCCTTCTGTGTATTCATGCTTTCACTTTTCCAACAATCTCAAAAAGGAGGAACTATCATTGTCTCCATTCTACAGATGGGACAACTGAGGTTTAGAGCATTCAATAATGTACCTTGGTGGGTCAGCAAGGACACACGGTTAATATCATGGCAGTGCTGGGGACCTGGGTCTTAGTCTGGCCTTACACTGCCCACATATCAGCACATAGAGGAAGATAGCATAGAGAGACACCACAACACAGGAACAGCAGACATGAGGACCAAGGGGAAGGAAAACCAACGCTGGACCTGATGCTGCTGGGGTTTGGAGGTGCCTTTTGCATTTGAAACTTGGCAGGGAGCAGGACTTAAGACACAATCTGTTTCCTGAACTTTTGGAGTCTGAATGATTTTATTTGAGTCCAACTAGGTCCCACATTAGGAGTCAAGTTAAGTGATCTGAGACAAGGAGCAATAAATCAAAACATGCTGGTAGTTCCCTCTGCACCTTCCAAAGACCAGGAGAGAGGAGAGTCTGATTCAGCAAACCCTTAGTTTCCTTTTATAGATTCACTGCCCCTAATCCACATCCCAGTGTTTCCATCCTTAGGTGACAATTGCAAACTAAGAGGTTTTTTTTTTTTTTTTAGACAGTTTTGCTTTTGTTGCCCAGGATGGAGTACAGTGGCATGATTCTGGCTCACTGCAACCTCTACCTCCCGGGTTCAAGTGATTCTCTTGCCTCAGCCTCCAGAATAGCTGGGATTACAGGCACACACCAGCATGCCCAGCTAATTTTTGTATTTTGAGTAGAGATGGGGTTTCTCCATGTTGGCCAGGCTGGTCTCAATCTCCTGACCTCAGGTGATCCACTCGCCTCAGCCTCCCAAAGTGCTGGGATTACAGGTGTGAGCCACTGCGCCCAGCCACAGACTAAGAGTTCTTTTTTTTTTTTTTTTTTTTTTTTGAGACGGAGTCTTGCTCTATCGCCCAGGCTGGAGTGCAGTGGCCGGATCTCAGCTCACTGCAAGCTCCGCCTTCCAGGTTCACGCCATTCTCCTGCCTCAGCCTCCCGAGTAGCTGGAACTACAGGCGCCCGCCACCTCGCCCGGCTCATTTTTTGTATTTTTTAGTAGAGACGGGGTTTCACCATGTTAGCCAGGATGGTCTCGATCTCCTGACCTCGTGATCCGCCCGTCTCAGCCTCCCAAAGTGCTGGGATTACAGGCTTGAGCCACCACGCCCAGCCAAGTTCTTTATGGTCCACACACACAAGTAGGCTCCTGTGCCTAATCACAATAATACCTAGTATTTCTCAGGGGCCCGCTATGTGTCAGGCAGTATTACAAGTGTTTTAAAAGTTGTCATCATTTAATACAGAGATAAAGATAGATGTGTGTGTATGGGTTGGTTGAAATATATGCTTAAATTTTCTAGCTAAGTCTACTGAGAGGGCCTAAAAGCAATGACATCCCAGTAATGATGAGCACACTTGGTGTGCCCAGATATTGGTTTCTAAATACCATTCTCCAATTAAGTGAACCTGATCTCCTTGCAGACAACGTTGATTCCAGGGTAGGAGCAGGGAAAATGCCAGATGAAACATTTTTGGGTGCCAGAAAGTAAGGAAGTGCTCAAAAAAGCGTGGAGGTGTGTGAAAAGGACATAGGAACTAATCTGAAGGAACTCCCAATGGCCAAAGTTGGAAAAATGTAAGGAACAAAGTAAATGATAGTACTCCGTCATAATCCTTAAAGTACAATAAAAAACCATGAGTCTATACAATTTGAATAAATAATTGAAAACAGAAATAAAAAGGAAGGACTACTCTTCTTTATGGAAAATTCCAATTAATAAATGTATAAGGAATAAGGAAAACTTTTAAGGATAAAGAAAATGTGGTATATATACATGATGAAATACTATTCAGCCTTAAAAGAAGAAAATCTCATTGCAACAACATGGATGAACCTAGGGGATACTATGTTAATTAAATAAGTCAGACACAGAAGGACAACACTATATGATCTCACTTATATGTGGAATCTAAAAAAAAGTTGAACTCATAGCAGTAGGAAGTAGAATGGTGGTTACCAGTGCCTTAAGGAGGGTGGAGTTGGGGAGATGTAGCTCAATGAATAAAAAATTTCAGAAGTTCAAGAGATCTATTGGACTGGGCATGGTGGCTCATGCCTGTAATCCCAGCGCTTTGGAAGGAGGATCACTTGAGCCCAGGAGTTCAAGACCAGCCTTGGCAACATAGTGAGATCTCCATCTCTATTAAAAACAAACAAACAAACAAAAAAACTTAAATTAGCTGAGTGTGGTGGCGTGTGCCCACAGTCCCAGCTACTCAGGAGGCTGAATTGGGAGGATTGCTTGAACTCAGTAAGTTGAGGCTGCAGTGAGCTATAATCACACCATTGCACTCCATCCTGGTTGACAGAGTAAGACTCTGTTTCAAACAACAACAGAAATCCCAAAGAGATCTATTGTACGACACGGTGACTATAGTTAATAACAATGTATTTTATATTCTGGAAAATTGTCAAGAGTAGAGTTTAAGTGTCCTCACCACCAAAAAATGATAAGGGCTGAGCATGGTAGGTAGTTCACACCTGTAATCCCAGCATTTTGGGAGATTGAAGTGAGAGGATCACATGAGCCCAGTTAGTTGCAGGTTGCAGTGAGCTATGATCACACTACCTCATTCCAGCCTGGGTGACACAGTGAGACCCCGTCTCAAAAAAGAAAAAAGAAAAGAGATGAAAAAAAGAATGTAAACCACCTGAGAGCAACACTGTTGTTTCTTTTGTTAAACTGCATAGTGGGGTGCTTGGCACAAGTGTGCATTCATACATTTTTGTTGCTTGCTTGAAAAATGTTGTTATGTGAAAAAACAGAAGTGACCAAATGTAGGTACATTATGATAACATTTGATTATAGAAATCTAAATACTTTGATCAGTATATCATATTTATACATAGTATACAATATAATAAATTCTATAATCACAGAGGTAATTTTTTTAACTAAGGAAGACTGCTTTTTTGAGACAAAGTCTGGTTCTGTCATGCAGGATGGAGTGCAGTGGCTCGATTTCAGCTCACTGCAACCTCTTGACTCCCAGATTCAAATGATTCTCTTGCCTCAGCCTCCTGAGTAGCTAGGATTACAGGTGTCCCCATGCCCAGCTAATTTTTGTATTTTTAGTACAGACAGGATTTCGCCATGTTGGCCAGGCTGGTTTTGAACTCCTGACCTCAAGTGATCCGCCCGCCTCAGACTTCCAAAGTGCGGGGCTTATAGGCATAAGCCACCGTACCCAGCCCAAAGAAAACTTTTAAAGCTAGGCATGGAGACTTCAGCTCACCCCTCCAGCACCACTGCCTCTGCCAGGATGCCTTACCTGCTACATCCAGGTCCACCTTGAAGTGGGCGCTGTGGGTGTGGGCCGTGCCCAGGGTGTGCTCTGCAACTTTGTTCCCATACCTCTGGGCAGCACCAAAGGGGAATGCTGAGCTGATGTAGCCGGTGGTGTGGAGTCTGACTTCTATGGCCCCATTAGGGTGGAAGACTGTATCCCACACATAGTCATAGTTGAGCATAGTGGACACAGATCTGATGACCAGCACCGTTTCTGCAAGGCCCCCAAAGTAGTGGGAGTAGAGATCTGAGTGGTGTCGCCGCAGGGGGAGGCCCTGGTTGTGTTCAAATACACAAAAGGCATCACGTATTGTCTTGGCGGCCTGGGACTCGAAAAGGAAGTGCCAGTCCACATAAGTGGCCAGGTAGGGGCAGTCCACCCCACGAGTCAGGGGCGTGGAGAAGTGGCCCAAGCCAAAGCCACTATCTATGTACCGGCTTCGTAGAGCAGAAGGAGAATTGCCTCCATAGATGGCCAAGGCCTCCTGGACACTGACTTCATAGGCTACCCTCTCCCCTTGGAAGCGAACGTCAAAGATCCTTGGGCCGCTGAATGCTCCGAGGCCAAAGGAGAAAGTCCACAGTGAGGAGGCCACTCGACTTCCCTGGACACTGAAGCGGGGGCCCTGAGGATGGAACTGCAGAGGGGGAGCTGGACCCGGGGGCACAGGGGACTTCAGGGACCAGGACCCACCTGTGCCATTGTCTGGGATCAGCACCACGTTCACAAGGCCGGCCTCAAACTGGGTCTCCAGCTGGGCCAGGCTGTCGTAGTAGCGGCCTTGATAGAACACCTTCTGGATGGTCCAGCGGGCAGGGTCCAGGGCCTTGTGGTTCACTAGCAGCTCCAAGCCCACGGGGTGCAGGAAGAACCCAGCCCCTGAGATGTTGTAGTAGAGGCCAAACCAGGTGGCCCGGTCCCCTGATTGCAGACCACGGGGACCCGTGGTCATTGTCTCCAGGTTCCGTCCCCGGCGCTTGTAGAAGCAACAGTGGTGGAGAAGCCCAGAAGCCTGGGGCAGCTCTCTGTCGAAGATCATCTGGTCTATGTCCCGGTACTCTTGGAACAGCACGGGGCGTCGGTGATAGGGCAGGGGGCCTCCATGACGCTCCACAGTCACGTCCCGCATGTAGGAGGGGTGAGGCAGTGGCCCCACCACCAGCTCACTCACGTTGGGCTGGGGTTGCCTGCCAAAGAAGATGATGGCCAGTGCCTCCCGGGCAGGTGGGGGGCTCCCCCTGTCCAGGTGAGCCAGGGCTGCAGCCTTGGGAGGCAGCTGTAGCTCCACTGAGAAGACACAGTTGTCCGAGGGCCGGGCCTGGGCCGCATCCACCAGCCCCGGCCCCAGCCGCTGGGTCAGAAAGTGCATCACAGCTGTCAGCTCCTCTCGGCTCAGGTCTGCAAACAGCTGGCTCTGGCCAGGGTGTGTCCAAGGCTGGGCACTGGGAGATATGGAGGGGCAATGGGAAAGCTGGTTCAGCTTACATTCCTTCTCACCTCCTTTCTCACTCCCAGCCCCGCCTTCACCTATGCCTGTCACCAGAACACTAAACAGGGACAAAATAATGAAGACAGCCATAGCTGAAGCTCCTGGGTCGTCTTCAGGCTCTTGGTTCTGAATGCAGAATGCAAAATAGACAACGATAGACAGACAGAGAGGACCTGGGTGCAGGATGTTTCTCTCGGCCTCTGAAGGCGCTGCTGGTCAAGAGGAATGATGGATATTGTGAAAAACCCCAGGGGCAGAGGGGTCGGGGGTGGAGCTAGAAGGAACTAGGAAGCAGGCCGTGTTCAGTAGGTGGGGCAGAGTTAGGAACTTTGACTTTAAATGACCCACGTAAGCCTCTGCCCTCCTGTTCCAAAGCAAACAACACACTCAGGGTCAGGGTCAATGAACCAGGTAGGCAGAGAGGTGTGTTTTGGAGGTAAGAACTAGCAAGGCGCAAGAGGAAGTGGGGGTGACTGTCCTGTGGCTCTCCTTTCTCTTCCCTCCAGGTGGAACTTTTCTCCTGGCTGCAAGGCTGCAAGGGAAACTCACCTGGCCACGCCTCCACAGCCAGATTCCCTCCTTCCCTCCTCTAATTTTTGATGTCCTCCAGGTTCTGCCTCCCACCACTCTCTCCTGCCTCCATCCATCAACCAGAATCCTAGCAGCAGCCTGAGGGAAGCCTGAGAGTAATGATGAGAAGGCAAAGTATTTGGTAGGGAGCTGGAGGGGCTGAAGGGCTGAGCCAGGTCAGCTTTGTGGAGGCCCCGAGCACCCTAAGTCACTGCAGGGGAGCGTGCAGGGTGCAGAACGAGCTAGAAGCTGCCTGGTTCATTGGGGGTGGGGGTGAGGGTGTGGGCAGGAGCCAGAGTATAACCAAGACCTTCAGGCCTCCCCTTGTACTGGACCGAGGGATAGGCCAGGGCAGAGGTCAGATGGGGCTGGGAAACTGGCGGTGGACTTATCTCACACCTGAAAATCCTTTTTCAAAATGGTGCCGACATGAAGAGTGAAGCCGCCTCTGTCCTTCACAGCCAATGGCTGAGCAGCTTCTTTTCCAGGTGACAAACATGTGGAAAGTCACTGTCATTTGGGCAGCCAGGTCCTGAGGGGAACTAGAAGAGACTGAGGGTTCCAGAAGGGGTTGTGCTTCCGTCATGTACCTGGGGAAGAATCCTCTCCAACCTGCACACATCTAGGAAGACTTCTCAGGAAGAGATGTTCGAGCCAACCTTGGAGATGATGCATTCACCTGGCAGAGAAGAGGAAGGATATTCCAGCACAGAAACCCGAAACAGCTCAGCACAGGCAGGGAACAGTCAAGGATCAACGTATTTGGTGGGAGTTGGGGAGGAGGGGAGTAGGCAGAGGAGGTAAGATCATGAAGCCTTGCATGGCGCATCCTTTCAGCAAGGTAGTCATTGTAGGAGACGGTAAGACAAACACCTGGAAACCTAGAAGAGTTTAAGCAGATAAATCAACATCAGAAGGGTCAGGCTATCCAGAAATGTTTACGCCATCGGTTGTATTTTGATAAGGAAACTTGCCTGGTTTTCCTGCCTCTTGTTCTTTTATTTTACTTTATTTTTTTTTTTAAACAGTCTTGCTCCATTGCCCAGGCTGGAGTGCAATGGTACAATCTCTGTCTCCCGGGTTCAAGCAATTTTCCTGCCTCAGCCTTCAGAGTAGCTGGGATTACAGGTGCATGCCACCACACCCGGCTAATTTTTGTATCTTCATTTCATTGCATTCATTTCATTTCATTTATTTCATTTGATTTCGAGATGGAGTCTTGCTCTGTCGCTCAGGCTGGAGTGCAGTGGCACAATCTCAGCTCACTGCAACATCCACCTCCTGGGTTCAAGCGATTCTCCTGCCTCAGCCTCCCGAGTAGCTGGGATTACAGATGCACGCCACCATACCTGACTAATTTTTGTATTTTTAGTAGAGATGGAGTTTCACTATGTTGGCCAGGCTGGTCTCAAACTCCTGACCCCAAGTGATCCACCCGCCTCGGCCTCCCAAAGTGCTGGGATTACAGGCGTGAGCCACTGTGTCTGGCCTCTTGTTATTTAAAGCTGTAGAAGTAGTAGGGCTCATTTCAAGGCTGTCAGAAAAGTAGGGTTCCCCTTTCCTGCAGGACGGAATTTCAACATAATAACTCCCCCCTCTAGGCATGTGAGCCCTTCTTGTCCTCAGGGAAACCAAGAACCACATTTTCTCTTGCTGAGCTGGTCTTGATGCTCTGCAGAAGCTCTTCATGAAAAAACTGTTTTAAAAAAAAGTTGGGTTTTTTGTTTTTCTGTTTCGTTTTGTTTAGTTTTTGAGACACGGTCTCGCTCTGTCTCCCAAGCTAGAGTGCATGGAGTGCAGTGGTGTCATCATATAGCTCACAGCAGCCTCAAATTCCTGGACTCAAGCACTCTTCCCGCTGCAGCCTCCCTAAGCTCTTGGATTACAGATGACAGCTCCCTGGATCAACTCAGGAAGGAGAAAGGTTTTTGAGAGATCCCCACAGAGTGAGGGCAGGTCTTAGGGGAATTTTGTGGGATTCACAAGTAGGGAGTGTGTGTTTGTGTGTGTGTGTTTGTGTGGTGTGTGTGTGTTAAGAGAAAGAATGGCTAGAGCCGACTCTCCCGCCCAGCAAGGCCTTAGGGAAGTGATAGCCTTAGAGGGGAACTCATGCCCAGGCCCCTCCTCTGTCTCCACCTTGGCAAGACTTGGCAAGGCAGTGGAAAGTGAGTTTAATAGCAGTGATCACTGTCCACTGAAGACTAGCTGACAGTCCCTGAAAGTCCCAGATTCCAGAGTCTTACCTAACCCTAAAGATGAGCACTCTCAACAAACATGCCTGGAGTTTAATTTCCTGCCAGCCGGGTAGCTGAGGGCACAGAGCTGGTTATCTAACATAAAAAAATAAGGCCAGGCATGGTGGCTCATGCTTGTAATCCCAGCACTTTGGGAGGCTGAGGCGGGTGGATCACCTGAGGTCGGGAGTTCAAGACCAGCCTCGCCAACATGGCGAAACCCCATCTCTACTAAAATTACAAAAATTAGCTGGGCGTGGTGCCCCATGTCTGTAATCCCAGCTACTTGGGAGGCTGAGGCACAAGAATTGCTTGAACCTGGGAGGCGGAGTTTGCAGTGAGGCAAGATTGTGCCACTACATTCCAGCCTGGGTGACAGAGCTAGACTCTATCTCAGAAAAAAGGAGGAAAGAAAGAGAGAAAGAGAGAAAGGAAGGAAGGAAAGAAGGAAAGAAGGAAGGAAGGAAGGAAGGAAGGAAAAGGGAAGGGAAGAGAAGGGAAAGGAAGGGAAGGGAAGGGAAGGAAAGGAAAGGAAAGGAAAGGAAAGGAAAAGAAAAGAAAGAAAAAGAAAGGAAAGGAAAGGAGGGAAGGAAGGAGAGAGAGGGAGGGAGGGAGGAAAGGAAGGAAAGAAGGAAGGAAGGAGGGAAGGAAGGAAGAAGAAAGGAAGGAAGGAAGGAGAAGGGCAGGGAAGGAAGGAAGAAAGAGAGAAAGAAATAGAGAGGAAAGAAGAAAGAAACAAAGAAAAAGAAAGAAAGAAAAAAAGAAAGGAGGGAGGAAGGGAGGAAGGAAGGAAAGAAAGAAAGAAAAAGAAAGAAAGAAAGAAAGAGAAAGAAAGAAAGAGATGAAAGAAAAGAGAAAAGAAAGAAAGGAAGGTAAACGGGCATGGTGGCTCACGTCTGTAATCCCAGCACTTTGGGAAGGTGAGGTGGGAGGATTGCTCGAGCCCAGAAGTTCAGGATCAGCCTGGGCAACATTTTGTAGAGACCCACATCTGTATAAAAAAGTTTAAAAAAAAAAAAAAAAAAGAATTAGCTGCTGTAAGGCTTGATCATGATGCCGTTACACTTCAGCCTGGGCAACAGAGCAGGATGCTATCTCAGAAAAATAAACAAAAAGAAAAGTGACATTTAATAATTACGCCCAAATGTTGGGGAGTAAAACTCACACCCAATATTCCCATCAATGAGCAGTAACATGGAGATGAGGAACTAGAAAGCTTCTTGAAGTGAAGACAATGGAATTACTGTAACTAAGGCAGGAAGGGGTCATTGGAAACAGATTGTGAAGCAGAAATTTAAAGAAAATAAATACTGCATGTATTCACTGCAAGAAAAGTAAAGGTTAAGTGAAAAACAGAAGTTTTCTTCTACTGCAGGCAAGGCTATAGACAGGTCATGGTGACCTAGCCTGCACAAATAGGCTCCAGACACCCCCGAACAAAGTTAAAAGAAGAAAAACAAATTTCTTTGTTGTCTCCCCTTTCTCTAAACCATTAATTATGACTATGTTTGCCAATACTTTTATTCAGTAAAATTTGTAAATTTCTGTTTTACAAGTTATGCCAAGTCAACAGTTATGCTATAGGTTACGTGACTTGTCACTGTATAGTTTACTGTCTTTGTCCTGTTTCTGTGTACTAGCCTATGTAAGCTAAACTCTGTCTTTGTTCAATGCTCAGCTTTTTAGATGTGAGTCCACTAAGCCAGTGTGCACCTAATAAACATCCTCCTGTATTCACCCATGCTAGTCTCTCTAGTCCTCTGTGTCCTGTAACAGTTGTGTGACCTTTAGGATAAAGGAAATAAAATCTAATGTCAAGGCCTAGCCACAAGGCAATCCATCCCAGCCAGGGAACTTGTGTCTGGGCCCTATGGTAAGTTATAGTCAATAGTGAGGAAGGTACCTCCAGCTCTCGGCTAAGAACATGCCATTAAGATAACTAATGCTGGGGCTGAGCACAGTGGCTCACGCCTGTAATCCTAGCACTTTGGGAGGCCAAGATGGGCAGATCACTTGAGGTCAAAAGTTCGAGAACAGCCTGGCCAACATGGTGAAACCCTGTCTCTACTAAAAATACAAAAATTAACTGGGCATGGTGGTGGGCACCTGTAATCACAGCTACTCAGGAGGCTGAGGCAGGAGAATTGCTTGAACCTGGGAGGTGGAGATTGCAATGAGCCGAGATCACACCACTGCACTCCAGCCTGGGTGACAGAGCAAGACTCTGTCTCAAAAAAAAAAAAAAAAAAAAAAAAAAGGATGACTAATGTTGACCAGGTGCAGCAGCTCACACCTGTAATCCCTTTATTTTGGGATGCCAAGACTTGAGAATCACATGAGCCCAGGAGTTCAAGACCAGCTTGGGCAATATAGAGAGACCTCATCTCTACAAAAATTTTAAAAGAAAATTAGCCAGGCACATCCTAGCTACTTGGTAGGCTGAGGCAGAAGGATTGCTTGAGCCCAGGAGTTCAAGGCTGCAGTAAGCTATGGTTGTGCCACTGCACTCTAGCCTAAGTGACAGAGCAAGACCTTGTCACTAAAAAAAGAAAAAAAACAGAGAAAAGATTTATTTTGGTTAAGCGTGGTGCCTCATGCCCCTAATTCCAGCACTTTGTGAGGAAGAGACAGGAGAACGGCTTGAGCCCAGGAGTCCAAGACCACCCTGGGCAACATAGCCAGTCCTCATCTCTACAATAACTTTAAAAAATAAATATATATAGGCTGGCGTGGCGGTTCATACCTATAACCCTAGCACTTTGAAAGGCCAAGGTGGGCAGATTCCTTGAGCTCAGGAGTTCAAGACCAGCCTGGGTAACATGGCAAAACCCTGTCTACCAAAAATATAAAAAATTAGCCGGGTATAGTGGTGTATGCCTGTAGTCCCAGCTACTTGGGAGGCTGAGGTGGGAGGATCACTTGAGCCTACAGGGTGGAGGTTGCAGTGAGCCAAGATCGTACCTCTACACTCCAGCCTGGGCAACACACTGAGAACCTGTCTCAAAAACAAAACAAAACACCAAAAACATATATGTAGAGAGAGATATTTGGCCAATGACAAATATTGACAGTTAAAGTAAGAAAGGCTGGCTGGGCATCGTGGCTTACACCTGTAATCCCATCACTCTGGGAGGCCAAGGTGAGAGGATCACTTGAGCCCAGGAGTTTGAGACCAGGCAACATAGTGAGACATGGACTCTACAAAAAAAAAATTTTTTTTTTTGAGACAAAGTTTCACTCTTGTTACCTAGGCTGGAGTGCAGTGGCACGATCTCCGCTCACTGCAACCTTCACCTCCCAGGTTCAAGCGATTCTCCTGCCTCAGCCTCCAGAGTAGCTGGGATTACAGATGCCTGTCACCACGCCCAGCTAATTTTTTGTATTTTTAGTAGAGATGGGGTTTCATCATATTGGCCAGGCTACTCTTGAACTCCTGACCTCAGGTTATCCACCTGCCTCAGCCTCCCACAGTGCTGGAATTATAGGCGTGAGCCACTGTGCCTGGTCTACAAAAAATTTTTAAAATTAGCCAGGCATAGTGGCACACGCCTGTAGTTCCAGCTACTCGGGAGGCTGAGGTGGGGGGATCGCTTGAGTCTGGGAGGTTGAGGCTACAGTGAGCCATGGTGGTACCACTGCACTCCAGCCTGGGTGACAGAGCAACACCTTGTCTTAAGGGGAAAAAAAAAAGTAAAGAAGAAAGAGAAAGAAAGAGAGAGAGAGAGAGAAAGAAAGAAGAAAGAGAGAGAGAGAGAGAAAGGAAGGAAGAAGGAAGGAAGGAAGGAGGGAAGGAAGGAAGGAAGGAAGGAAGGAAGGAAGGAAGGAAGGAAGGAAGGAAGGAAGGGCTGAGATCACCCAGGGAGGACTTCCGGAGAAAGGAGAAAGGAGGACCAAGGACAAAGCCCTAGAAAACGCAAAAGCTTGGGGCTCCATGAGTAGATGAGGGGAGCAGAAGTCAAGGAACCTGAGAAGGCTGAGAAGGAACAAATATGGATGAAAAGGGGACAATGTTGGGGAGTCAAGATGGGAGAGAGTTCTGAGAAGGGAGAACAGTTGGTGTTGTCAAATGCCACCGAGAGGTCCAGAAAGTAGGCGGCCAGGAGCTCCTATTGATTTTGTGTTTAGGAAGTCACTGGGGGCCAGGCTCTGTGGCTCACACCTGTAATCCCAGCACTTTGGGAGGCAAAGGTAGGCGGATAACTTGAGGTCAGGAGATTGAGACCAGCCTGACCAACCTGGAGAAACCTTGTCTCTACCAAAAATACAAAATTAGCCGGGCGTGGTGGCAGGTGCCTGTAATCCCAGCTACTCAGGAGGCTGAGGCAGGAGAATCACTTGGACCCGGCAAGTGGAGGTTGCAGTGAGCCGAGATCATGCCATTGCACTCCAGCCTGGGCAACAAGAGTGAAATTCCGTCTCAAAATAAAAAAATAAAAAAGAGGCGGCCGGGCACAGTGGCTCAATCCTGTAATCCCAGCACTTTGGGAGGCCGAGACGGGCGGATCACGAGGTCGGGAGATCGAGACCATCCTGGCTAATACAATGAAACCCCGTCTCTACTAAAAAATACAAAAAACTAGCTGGGCGAGGTGGCGGGCGCCTGTAGTCCCAGCTACTCCGGAGGCTGAGGCAGGAGAATGGCGTAAACCCGGGAGGCGGAGCTTGCAGTGAGCTGAGATTGCACCACTGCAGTCCAGCCTGGGCAATAGAGCGAGACTCTGTCTCAAAAAAGAAAAAAATAATAAAAAAAAATTAAAAAGAGGCAAGGCAAGTGGGCACACCTCATGTCCTTACAGGGGGTTGCCATGTCTACATTCCCGGAAAAG
>NW_022314194.1:0-909 GCF_002776525.5 Piliocolobus tephrosceles
AATCACATGTGGGAGTATAATTTTTATTGTATGAAGCTTTTCAAATTTTAAAAAATAATTGTCCAATTTTTCTCCATGTATTAACAATTAATGGGAAATGTTCAACATTGCTGTGTTAATGTCTCCTGAGATAATTAGATGTGAATAATCTTTTATAAACAGAATTTCCTGGGTGGAATGTCTCTTCTTTGGGAGCTCCATAAATAACCATGTCCCAAGAGAACTGTGAATTTGGGAACTGCAAGAACTGAGTCCCGACTTGTCCAGCCTGGAAGCTTTTGGGTGATGGCTCTTGCAGGTGACTTCACCATCTTCTGTTGAAGCGCCAGTGAGAGCCTGGGGGTTTCAACCTGCAAGAGCCTTACCATTTTGGGGTTAGCATTAACAGTGAGGAACAGGCATACTTTTGTGATATTCTCCAAATGTAATAAAATAGTTACCAAAACAAAGCAAAGTGTGAGTGGTGACTACTGAGAGCACCCTTTCTATCTTTGCTGGATTCCGAGAGATTTCTGGGTTTCTTTTGGAGTCAATAGTATTTCAGTGTTAATTCTGAGCCCTTAACAACCAAAATATGAGTTGCAGCCAGGGACTGGTGGCAAACTGGGGCCTGATATCCCAGCTTTAAGTGTTAATATTCATTAACACTGAATGGCCATTAGGCACCAGGTTAGAGTTACAGCTTGTTAAACTGATCACTGTGGTGGAGCCTGTTCATCCTGCTCACTTCTTAAAAGGTCGGCTTGGTCAGTGGTTAGTGCTTCCTTACCAGAAATAAGCAGTTAGGAATCAAGTGAAGGAGTCAGCTAAAAGCATCATTACTAAGTGGTGAGGTCACAGCTAGATGGTTGTTGATCTCATTTTCTCTCTGCTGCTTATTTCAAGGCTTTCTACATGTTTTGATGTAAC
>NW_022314194.1:919-6271 GCF_002776525.5 Piliocolobus tephrosceles
GTAGCTGGACCCAGGGGCTTATATAAAATCATCTAGAAATGTTCTCCTTTCTCTTGACAGTTTTCCTTGTGTTTTAGCCTCATTTTCTCCTTCTGAAGATGACTTTCTTCTCTCTCTGCAGCAAAAGACAGTGCTACAAATAACCCACTTAACTTTGTCCTTGCACACCACAGTGGTAGGAAAAGCAAGAGTCCTTCCTGATGACTCCAAAAGAAAAGTACGGAGTCGGTTGCTGTGGTCCAAGGGTAGAGTCTCTGGCCAGAGCTGGGCATCATGCTCACCTCTAGGGCTGGGGCTGGTAGGCTGGGTCAGGCCCAGTTGGTGCTCATTGAAATAGTCCTCAAAGAAAGAGGGGCTCAAGAGGAGAGCTGCTGAACACCCACCAAAAAATGGCCACTGCATACACACATACAATTCCCTGCCATTTTATAAGCAACTGTTTGGGTGGAAACTGACTAGAAATTCAGTTGTCATTAACTTTCCTTTTTAATGTCAGTAGAATGAGCCATGCATTTCACATGTTGTGGGTTATGTCTATGATAGTCATTTCTGTATATTAGGTATCAATTTGGAGTATCATCTAGAGAAATATACTATTTTGTGATGTTATCCTTCAGTTAATATTTTAGGATAAAGAATTACAGGATGAAAGAAAAGTCTAGGGTAGAAATAAAAGAATAGAGAAAACGGGAGCATGGATATATTGCAGAAAGTGGTCAAACAGGAAAACTACTTATGAGAGGTATTGAAGTACATAATTGATATCACATAGACCTCCAGGAAATTACAACTACTGGTGTAAGAACAGACTATCTGAATAGTCTTTGCTAATACTGAGTCTTTTCTGATTGCAAAAGAAGTAAGAATGGTAAGGAATTGGGATATTGTTCAAATAAGCCTCAGTGTGTTTATTCATTTACCTGTTGATGGGATTTGGGCGTATTAATGATGTTAATAAATAATAATGGGCTTGCTAGGTAATCATCATTGATTTCTCCATTTGGTCTGAAGAAAATTTTGCGTACCTTCTTTTTTGTCAAAGGATTCACTTTTTAATATCATGTTTGATTCTATGGCTTACTAAATGTGTAATTGCCTGTTTATGGATTCTGACCAATTTTATAAAATGTATTTGCCAAACACTTTGAAAGCTTAGAACTTCTCCAAGGAAGAAGTTCTTTAGTGCTTTAGTGCTTCCCTGACAAATATGGTAGCCACAGCCATGTGAACATTGAGCACTTGAAATGCAGCTAGGCTGGACTGAGATGTGCTGTCAGGGGAAAACACACACTAGATTCTGAAGACTTAGTAGGAAATACATTAAACATATCTAATTAATAACTTTTATATTGGTTAGACATTGAAATCATATTTTGTATATATTTTGCATATAAACATACATTCATGTGTGTGTAATTAATATCTTCCTATGAAATACTTATCAATTACAGTTGGAAGAATGATGACTTTGTGGTGGAGATATATGGCACAAACTTGATCGTGTGCCTCCTGCTGTGATGTCCTAGTTAGATCACAACATTATTTCTGTGGTTTTCTTGTGAAAAATACATGACCTAAGTCTGGATGTGGAAAAACATCAGATGGAAAAAGGTGAAAATATCCTTCAGAAGGAAATGCTTCTGCTCTTTAAAACTCTTAAGGTTGTGAAAAATAGGGCAAAACAGAGGAACTGTTTGAAGTTGAAGGAGCTTAAGAGACACGACAATTAATGCAATGGGAAATCCTGGATTGGATCCTGGATTATAAACTTTAAAAAAATGTATTTAGGGCACAGCTGAGAAGATCTGGAAGACATTATAGCATCTGTTGATTGGACAGTAATGCTGGGTGAATGCTAATATCCTGATATGGATGTTATATTCTGGTTATAAGAACCTCGTGTTAGTATCCTTGAAGTAGGAGAGGCTACAAATAAAAGGGCCATATGATAGCTGGTCTGTGGATACCAGTCAGTTGCTTTTCCCAGCTTCCTCAGCATTTGCCCAGTGGATTCATGGACAATGTGGTGATGGTAGCAGGAGAAGATGCCACATGTTTCCAATAACATGAACTTCCCTGCACCAATGCTGCCTAATGCCCAGACAAGTGTCCTACCTGCCGACAGTGAGCAATGCTAAGACCCTGGAAAGAGGAACTACCTTGCCTAGACCAGACAGATTTGTGGTAACATTGTAATAATATTCTTTCCCTTCCTTCATGGAAGTGGTAAAGAATTGCCCTCACTGGAACAGATGTATATTGGAATATGGACTCCCCTTCGTATGATTCTCATAACATCAAATTATTTACATTTGCTGAGTTCTCATTCTCTGCTATAATACAATTACTACTGATGATGGAGCTTGTTTACAAAAAAAGAAGTGATATGATGGGCTTCAGTCCATATTTATTGGTCCTGTGACATCCCACATCACCCAGAGGAACATGACCTCGCAAGAATCAGTTACTTCAGGTACAAGGAGGAGCTGGTACCATTCCTTCTGAAACTATTCCAATCAATAGAAAAAGAGGGAATCCTCCTTAATTCATTTTATGAGGCCAACATCATCTGGATACCAAAACCTGGCAGAGACACAACAAAACAACAACAACAACAACAAAGAGAATTTTAGACCAATATCCTTGATGAACATTGATGCAAAAATCCTCAACAAAATACTGGCAAACTGAGTCCAGCAGCACATCAAAAAGCTTATCCACCATGATCAAGTGGGCTTCATCCCTGGGATGCAAGGATGGTTCAACATATGCAAATCAATAAATGTAATCCAGCATGTAAACAGAACCAAAGACAAAAACCACATGATTATCTCAATAGATGCAGAAAAGGCCTTTGACAAAATTTAACATCCCTTCATGCTAAAAACTCTCAATTAATTCGGTATTGATGGAACGTATCTCAAAATAATAAGAGCTATTTATGACAAACCCACAGCCAATATCATATTGAATGGGCAAAAACTGGAAGCATTCCCTTCGAAAACTGGCATGAGACAGGGATGCCTTCTCTCACCACTCCTATTCAACATAGTGTTGGAAGTTCTGGCTAGGGCAATCAGGCAAGAGAAATCAAGGGTATTCAGTTAGGAAAAGAAGAAGTCAAATTGTCCCTGTTTGCAGATGACATGATTATATATTTAGAGAACCCCATCATCTCAGCCCAAAATCTCCTTAAGCTGATAAGCAACTTCAGTAAAGTCTCAGGATACAAAATCAATGTGCAAAAATCACAAGCATTCTTATACACCAGTAACAGACAAACAGAGAGCCAAATCATGAATGAACTCCCATTCACAATAGCTTCAAAGAGTATAAAATACCTAGGAATCCAAGTTACAAGGGATGTAAAGGACCTCTTCAAGAAGAACTGCAAACAACTGCTCAGTGAAATAAAAGAGGACACAAACAAATGGAAGAACGTACCATGCTCATGGATAGGAAGAATCAATATTGTGAAAATGGCCATACTGTCCAACGTAATTTATAGATTCAATGCCATCCCCATTAAGCTACCAATGACTTTCTTCACAGAATGGGAAAAAACTGTTTTAAAGTTCATATGGAACCAAAACAGACCCCGCATTGCCAAGAAAATCCTAAAACAAAAGAACAAAGCTGGAGGCATCATGCTACCTGACTTCAAACTATACTACAAGGCTACAGTAACCAAAACAGCATGGTACTGGTACCAAAACAGAGATATAGACTAATGGAACAGAGCCCTCAAAAATAATACCACACATCTACAACCATCTGATCTTTGATAAACCTGAGAAAAACAATAAATGAAGAAAGGATTCCCTATTTAATAAATGATGCTGGGAAAATTGGCTAGACATAAGTAGAAAGCTGAAACTGGATCTTTTCCTTACTCCTTCTACAAAAATGAATTCAAGATGGATTAGAGACTTAAATGTTAAACCCAAAACCATAAAAACCCCAGAAGAAAACTTAGGTAATACCATTCAGGACATAGGCATGGGCAAGGACTTCATGTCTAAAACACCAAAAGCAACGGCAACAAAAGCCAAAATTGACAAACGGGATCTAATTAAACTAAAGAGCTTCTGCACAGCAGAAGAAACTACCATCAGAATGAACAGGCAACCTACAGAATGGTAGAAAATTTTTGCAATCTACTCATCTGACAGAGGGCTAATATCCAGAACCTACAAAGAACTCAAATTCACAAGGAAAAAAACAAAAAACCCCATCAAACAGTGGACAAAGGATATGAACAGACACTTCTCAAAAGAAGACATTCATACAGCCAATAGACACATGAAAAAAAGGTCATCATCACTCACCATCAGAGAAATGCAAATCAAAACCACAATGAGATGCCATCTCACACCAATTAGAATGGCAATCATTAAAAAATCAGGAAACAACAGGTGCTGGAGAGGCTGTGGAGAAATAGGAACACTTTTACACTGTCGGTGGGACTGTAAACTAGTTCAACCATTGTGGAAGACAGTGTGGCGACTCCTCAAGGATCTAGAACTAGAAATACCATTTGACCCAACCATCCCATTACTGGGTATATACCCAAAGGATTATAAATCATGCTGCTATAAAGACACACACACACGTATGTTTATTGCAGCACTATTCACAATATCAAAGACTTGGAATCAACCCAAATGTCCATCAGTGACAGACTGGATTAAGAAAATGTGGCACATATACACCATGGAGTACTATGCAGCCATTAAAAAGATGAGTTCGTGTCCTTTGTAGGGACATGGATGCAGCTGGAAACCATCATTCTCGGCAAACTATCGCAAGAACAGAAAGCCAAACACTGCATGTTCTCACTCATAGATGGGAATTGAACAATGAGATCACTTGGACACAGGAAGGGGAACATCACACACTGGGGCCTATTGTGGGGAGTGGGGAGAGGGGAGGGATAGCATTAGGAGATATACATAATGTGAATGATGAGTTAATGGGTGCAGCACACCAACATGGCACATATATACATATGTGACAAACCTGCACATTGTGCACATGTACCCTAGAACTTAAAGTATAATAATAATAATAATAATAATAATAATAATAATAATAATAAATCATTGCCCTAACTAATATCAGGAAGCTTTTTTCCCATTTTTTTTTTTCTAGTGGTCTTGCAGTCTCAGGGCCTACGTTTAAGTCATTAAACCATTTTGGTTTGGTTTTTGTATGTGGTGTGAGATAAGGTCTAATTTCAATTTTCTGAATGTAGATATGCAGATTTTTTCAGTAGCATTTATTAAAGAGACTGTTCATCTCCCCCCTGCCAAAAAAAGAATCAATTACTTCACCAACTGTGAGACCCTGAGC
>NW_022314195.1:0-18077 GCF_002776525.5 Piliocolobus tephrosceles
CAGTGTTATCAAACCGATCAATGAAAAGAATGGTGTAACACTGTGAGGTGAATTCCCACATCACAAAGTAGTTTCTCATAAAGCTTATTTCTAGTTTTTATCTGAGGATAATTAATTTTCCACCATAGGCCTCAATGTGCTCCCAAATATCCCTTTGCAGATTCCACAAATACAGTGTTAGCAAATGGCTCCATGAAAAGAAAGGTGTAACTCTGTGAGTTGAATTCACAGAGCACAAAGAACTTTCTCAGAAAGCTTCCTTCTAGTTTTAATCTGAGGATATTTACTTTGTCACCGTAGGCTTCAATTCGATCCAAAATATCCCTTCTCAGATTCCTCAAAAATAGTGCTACCAAACTGTTCCAAGAAAGGAATAGTGTAACACTGTGAGATGAATTAACACATCAGAAATCATTTCCTCAGAAAGCTTCTTCTAGTTTTTTGTTTTTTGTTTTTTGTTTTTTTTTTTGAGACAGAGTCTTGCTCTGTTACCCAGCCTGGAGTGCAGTGGCTGGATCTCAGCTCACTGCAAGCTTCAACTCCCGAGTTCACACCATTCTCCTGTCTCAGCTTCCCAAGTAGCTGGGACTACAGGCACCCGCCACCTCACCTGGCTATTTTTTTTTTTTTTGTATTTTTTAGTAGAGATGGGTTTTCACCATGTTGGCCAGGATGATCTTGATCTTGTGACCTCGTGATCCACCTGTCTTGGCCTCCCAAAGTGCTGGGATTACAGGCTTGAGCCACCGCACCTGGCCTCTAGTTTTTATATGTGGATATTTCCTTTGTCACCAAAAGCTTCAATGTACTCCAAAATATCCCTGTGCAGATTCCATGAAAACTGTTTTCTCAAACTGCTCAATCAGAAGTAAAATTTAACTCATTGAGATGAATTAACATACGAGAAAACCGTTTCTCAGAAAGCTTCTTTCTAGTTTTTATCTGAGGATATTTCCCTTTTAACAATGGGTCTCAATGCATTCCCAAATATCCCTTTTCAGATTCCACGAAAACAGTGTTAGCAAACTGCAACATAGAAGGAAAGGTGTAACTTTGTGAAGTGAATTCACATATCACAAAGAAGTTTGTCAGAGAACTTCTCTCTAGTTTTTATCTGAGGAAATATACTTTGTCACCATATGCTACAAAGACATTAAAAATATCCCTTCTCAGATTCCCCCAAACAGTGCTACCAAATGGTTCCATGAAAAAGAAAGGTGTAACTCTGTGAGATGAATTCAAAAATCACATAGCAGATTCTCAGGAAGTTTCTTTCTACTTTTTGTCTGAGGATACTTCATTTGTCACCATAAGCTTCAATGCGCTCCGGAATATCCCTTTGCAGATACCAAGAACACAGTATTAGCAAACTGCTCTATGAAAAGAACAGTGTAACTCTGTGAGATCAATTCACACATCACAAAGCAGTCTGTCAGAAATCTTCCTTTTGGTATTTGTCTAAGGATATTTGCTTTGCCATCATAGGCTTCAATGAGCTCCCAAATATTCTGCTGCAGTTTCCAGGAATACAGTGTTATCAAACTGCTCAATGAAAAGAACCATGTACATCTGTGATATGGATTCACACATCACAAAGAAGTTTCTCAGAAAGCTTCTTTCTAGTTTTTATCTGAGGATATTTTCTTTGTAACCATTGGCTTCCATGTCATCCCAAATATCCATTCTCAGATTTCCCAAAAACAGGGCTACCAAACGGATCCATGAAAACAATAGTGTAACTCTATGAGATGAATTCAAAAATCACAAAGTAGTTTCTAAAAAAGGTTCTTTCCAGCTTATATGTGAGGATACTTCCTTTGTCATCATAGGCTTCAATGAGTTCCCATATATCCTTTTGCAGATTCCACTACAACAGTGTTATCAAACCATTCAAAGAAAAGTATAGTGGAACACTGAGAGATGAATTCACATATCATGAAGGACTTTCTCAGAAAACTTCTTTCTCGTTTTTATCTAAGGATATTCCCTTGGTCACCATAAGATTCAATGCGCTCTGAAATATCCCATTGCAGATTCCAAGAAAACAGTGTTTGCAAACTGCTGAATAAAAACAACATTGTAAATCTCTGAGATGAATTCACGCATCACAAATCAGTTTCTAAGAAAGCTTCTTTCTAGTTTTTATCTGAGGATATTTCCTTTTCCACCACAGGATTCAATGCATTCCCAAATATCCCTTTAGAGATTTCACGAAAGCAGTGTTAGCAAATTGCTAAAAAGGAATCCCTTTTCCTAGCCAAGTGAACTGAGACACACAACACCTGGATAATTGGGTAACTCCCACCCCAATATTGAACTTTACCAAGGGTCTTAGCAAATGTCACACCAGGAGATTATATCCCACACCTGGCCAGGAGGGTCCCATGCCTGAGGAGCCTCCTTCCTTGCTAGCACAGCAGTCTGCTATCTAATGGCAGGGCAGCAGCGAGGCTGGGGGAAGGGCACCCGCCATTGCTGAGGCTTAAGTAGGTAAACAAAGCCGCTGGGAAGCTGGAACTGGTTGGAGCCCACAGCAGCTCAAGGAGGTCTGCCTGTCCCTGTAGACTCCACCTCTGGGGACAGAGCACAGCTAAACAAACAAACAAACAAAAAGCAGCAGAAACCTCTGCAGACACAAACAACCCTGTCTGACAGGTTTGAAGAGAGCAGTGGATCTCCCAACACGAAGGTTGAGATCTGAGAACGGACAGACTGCCTGCTCAAGTGAATCCCTGACCCCTGAGTAGCCTATTTGCAAGACATCTACCACTAGGGGCAGATCGACATCCCACACCTCACACAGTGGAGTACACTCCTGAGACGAAGTTCCCAAAGCAAGCATCAGACAGATACACTTGCTCTTCAGCAATATTCTATCTTCTGCAGCCTCTACTGCTGATACCCAGGCAAACAGGGTCTGGAGTGGACCTCAAACAATCTCCAACAGAACTATAGCTGAGGGTCCTGATTGTTAGAAGGAACACTAACAAACAGGAAGGACACCTACACCAAAACACCAAAACTACGTCACCATCATCAAAGACCAAAGGCAGATAAAACCACAAAGATGAGGAAAAAGCAGGGTAGAAAAGCTGGAAATTCAAAAAATGAGAGCGCATCTCCCCCTCCAAAGGAACACAGCTCATCACCAAGAATGGATCAAAGCTGGACGGAGAATGACTTTGATGAGTTGAGAGAAGGTTTCAGTCCATCAAACTTTTCAGAGCTAAAGGAGGAATTACGTACCCAGTGCAAAGAAAATAAAAATCTTGAAAAAATAATGGAAGAATGGATAGCTAGAATAACTAATGCAGAGAAGGCCATGAACTAACAGAGATAAAAACCATGACACAAGATACGTGACAAATGCACAAGTTTCAGTAACTGACTCGATCAACTGAAAGAAAGAGTATCAGCGACTGAGGATCAAATGAATGAAATGAAGTAAGAAGAGAAGTTTAAAGAAAAAGGAGTAAAAAGAAATGAACAAAGAAGTATGGGATTATGTGAAAAGACCAAATCTACGTCTGATTAGGGTGCCTGTAAATGAGGGGGAAAATGGAACCAAGTTGGAAATCACTCTTCAGCATATCATCCAGGAGAATTTCCCCAACCTAGTAAGACAAGCCAACATTCAAATTCAGGAAATACAGTGAATGCCACAAAGATACTCCTCGAGAAGAGCAACTCCAAGACATATAATTGTCAGATTCACCAAAGTTGAAATGAAGGAAAAACCGCTAAGGGCAATCAGAAAGAAAGGTCAGGTTACACACAAAGGGAAGCCCATCAGACTAACAGCAGATCTCTCAGCAGAAACTCTACAAGCCAAAAGAGAGTGACGGCCAATATTCATCATTCTTAAAGAAAAGATTTTTCAACCCAGAATTTCATATCCAGCCAAACGAAGTTTCATAAATGAAGGAGAAATAAAATCCTTTATAGACAGGCATATATTTAGAGATTATGTCATCACCAGGCCTGCCTTGCAACAGATCCTGAAGGAAGCACTAAACATGGAAAGGAACAACCGGTACTAGCCATTGCAAAAACATGCCAAAATGTAAAGACCATCGATATTAAGAAGAAACTGCATAAACTAACGAGTAAAATAATCAGTTGACATCATAATGACATAATCAAGTTCACACATAACAATATTAACCTTAAATGTAAATGGACTAAATGCTCCAATTAAAAGACACAGACTGGCAAACTGGATAAAGAGTCAAGAACCATCAGTTTGCTGTATTCAGGAGACCCATCTCACATGCAGAGACACACATAGGCTCAAAATAAAGGGATGGAGGAAGATCTACCAAGCAAATGGAGAACAAAAAAAACAAGAGTTGCAATCCTAGTCTCTGATAAAACAGACTTTAAACCATCAAAGATCAAAAGAGACAAAGAAGGCCATTACATAATGGTAAAGGGATCAATTCAACAGGAAGAGCTAACTATCCTAAGTATATATGCACCCAATACAGAGCACCCAGATTCATAAAGCAAGTCCTTAGAGACACACAAAGAGACTTAGATTACCATACAATAATAATGGGAGATTTCAACACCCCACTGTCAACATTAGACAGATCAATGAGACAGAAAGTTAACAAGGATATCCAGGAATTGAACTCATCTCTGCACCAAGCTAACCTAATAGACATCTACAGAACTCTCCACCCAAAATCAATGTGATACATTCTTCTCAGCATCACATCGCACTTATTCCAAAATTGAGCACATAATTGGAAGTAAAGCATTCCTCACACATGTACAAGAATAGAAATTATAACAAACTGTCCCTCAGGCCACAGTGCAATCAAACTAGAACTCAGGACTAAGAAACTCAATCAAAACAGCTCGACAACACGGAAACTGAACAATCTGCTCCTGAATGACTACTGGGTACATAACAAAACGAAGGCAGAAATAAAGATGTTCTTCTAAACCAGTGAGAACAAAGACACAACATACCAGAATCTCTGGGACACATTTAAAGCAGTGTGTAGAGGGAAATTTATAGCACTAATTGCTCACAAGAGAAAGCAGGAAAGATCTAAAATTGACACTCTAACATCATAATTAAAAGAACTAGAGAAGCAAGAGCAAACAAATTCAAAAGCTAGCAGAAGGCAAGAAATAACTAAGATCCGAGCAGAACTGAAGGAGATAGAGACACAAAAATCCCTCCAAAAAATCAATGAATCCAGGAGTTGGTTTTTTGAAAAGGTCAACAAAATTGATAGACCACTAGCTAGATGAATAAAGAAGAAAAGAGAGAAGAATCAAATAGACGCAATAAAAAATTAGAAAGGGGATATCACCACTGACCCCACAGAAATACAAACTACCATCAGAGAATACTATGAACACCTCTACGCAAATAAACTAGAAAATATAGAAGAAATGGATAATTTTCTGGACACTTACACTCTCCCATGACTAAACCAGGAAGAAGTGGAATCCCTGAATAGACCAATAGCAGGCTCTGAAATTGAGGCAATAATTAATAACCTACCAACCAAAAAAAGCCCAGGACTAGATGGATTCACAGCTGAATTCTACGAGAGGTACAAGGAGGAGCTGGTATCATTTCTTCTGAAATTATTCCAATCAATAGAAAAAGAGGGAATCCTCCCTCACTCATTTTATGAGACCAACATCATCCTGATAGCAAAGTCTGGCAGAAACACAATAACAAAAGAGAATTTTAGACCAATATCCCTGATGAACATCAATGCAAAAATCCTCAGTAAAATACTGGCAAACCGAATCCAGCAGCACATCAAAACTTTATCCACCATGATCAAGTGGGCTTCATCCCTGGGATGCAAGACTGGTTCAACATACGCAAATCAATAAACGTAATCCAGCATATAAACAGAACCAAAGACAAAAACCCTGTGATTATCTCAATAGATGCAGAAAAGTCCTTTGACAAAATTCAACAGCCCTTCATGCAAAAAACTCTCAATACATTCGGTATTGATGGACCATATCTCAAAATAATTAGAGCTATTTTTGACAAACCCACAGCCAGCCAATATCATACTGAATGGTAAAAACTGGAAGCATTCCCTTAAAAACTGGCACAAGACAGGGATGCCCTCTCTCACCACTCCTATTCAACATAGTGTTGGAAGTTCTGGGTATCAGGCAATCAGGCAAGAGAAAGAAATAAACGATATTCAGATAGGAATATAAGAAGTCAAATTGTCCCTGTTTGCAGATGACATGGTTGTATATTTAGAAAAACCCATCATCTCAGCCCAAAATCTCCTTAAGCTGATAAGCAACTTCAGCAAAGTCTCAGGATACAAAATTAATGTGCAAAAGTCACAAACATTCTATAGACCAGTAAGAGACAGAGAGTCAAATCATGAATGAACTTCCATTCACAATTGCTTCAAAGAGGATAAAATACCTAGGCATCCAACTTACAAGGGATGTAAAGGAACTCTTCAAGGAGAACTACAAACCATTGCTCAGTGAAATAAAAGAGGACAAAGCAAATGGAAGAACATACAATGTTCATGGATAGGAAGAATCAATATCGTGAAAATGATCATACTGCTCAAGGTAATTTATAGATTCAATACCCTCCCCATCCAGCTACCAATGAGTTTCTTCACAGAATTGGAAAAAGCTGCTTTAAAGTTCATATGGAACCAAAAAAGAGCCCACATTGCCAAGACAATCCTAAGTCAAAAGAACAAAGCTGGAGGCATCACTTTACCTGACTTCAAACTGTACTACAAGGCTACAGTAACCAAAACAGCATGGCAATGGTACCAAAACGGAGATATAGACAAATGGAACAGAACAGAACCCTGAGAAATAATACCACACATCTACAGCCGTCTGATCTTTGACAAACCTCAGAAAAACAAGAAATGGGGAAAGGATTCCCTATTTAATAAATGGTGCTGGGAAAACTGGTTAGCCATAAGTAGAAAGCTGAAACTGGATCCTTTCCTTACTCCTGATAAGAAAATTAATTCAAGACGGATTAGAGACTTAAATGTTAGACCTAATACCATAAAAACCCTAGAAGAAAACCTAGGTACTACCATTCAGGATATAGGCATGGGTAACGACTTCATGTCTAAAACACCAAAAGCAATGGCAACAAAAGCCAAAGTTGACAAATGGGATCTAATTAAACTAAAGAGCTTATGCACAGCAAAAGAAACTACTATCAGAGTGAACAGGCAACCTACAGAATGGGAGAAAATTTTTGCAATCTATTCATCTGACAAGGGCTAATATATAGAACCTACAAATAACTCAAACACATTTACAAGGAAAAAACAAACAACCCCATCAAAAAGTGGGCAAGGGATATGAACAGACATTTCTCAAAAGAAGACATGCATATAGTCAAAAGACACATGAAAAAATGCTCATCATAACTGGTCATCAGAGAAATGCAAATCAAAACCACAATGAGATACCATCTCACACCAGTTAGAATGGCAATCATCAAAAACTCAGGAAACAACAGCTGCTGGAGAGGATGTGGAGAAATAGGAACACTTTTACAATGTTGGTGGGGCTGTAAACTAGTTCAACCATTATGGAAAACAGTATGGCGATTCCTCAAGGATCAGGAACTAGAAGTACCATATGACCCAGCCATCCCATTACTGGATATATACCCAAAGGATTATAAATCATGCTGCTATAAAGACACATGTACACGTATGTTTACTGAGGCACTCTTCACAATAACAAAGACTTGGAATCAACCCAAATGTCCATCAGTGACAGACTGGATTAAGAAAATGTGGCACACATACACCATGGAATACTATTCAACCATAAAAAAGGATGAGTTTGTGTCCTTTGTAGGGACATGGATGCAGCTGGAAAACATCATTCTCAGCAAACTATCACAAGAACAGAAAACCAAACTCCACATGTTCTCACTTATAGGTGGGAACTGAATAATGAGATGACTTGGAGTCGGGAAGGGGAACATCACGCACCGGGGCCTATTATGGGGAGGGGGAATGTGGGAGGGATTGCATTGGGAGTTATACCTGATGTAGATGACGAATTGATGGGTGCTGATGATGAATTCACAAATCACAGAGCAGTTTCTCAGAAAGTTCTTTTTGGTTTTTATTTGAGGATATTTTGCTTTTCACCACAGGCTTCAATGCAATCCAAAATATCCCTTCTCAGATCCCCATAAACAGTGCTACCAAGCTGATCCACGGAAAGAATCATATAATTCTGTGAAATGAATTCAGAAATCACAAAATAGTTCCTCAGAAAGCTTCTTTCTAGATTTTATCTGAGGATACTCCCTTTGTCACTGTAGGCGTCAAGGGGATCAAAAATATCCCTTCTAAGATTCCCCCAAAAAAGGTGCTACGAAACTGCTCCATGAAGGGAATCTTGTAAATCTGTGAGATGAATTCACAGATCAAAAAACAGTTTCTCAGAAATCTTTTTCCTTTGTCTGTGGACGTTTCATTGTCACCCTAAGCTTCAATCCACTACAGAATAACCCGTTGCAGATTCCTCAACAGAGTTAGACAACTGCTCAATGAAGAGAACAGTGTAACACTGAGATGAATTCAAACATCACAAAATTTATCAGAAAGCTCCTTTATAGTTTTCATCTGTTGATATTTCCTTTTTCACCACGGGCCTCATTGCTCTCCCAAATGTCCTTTTGCAGATTCCAGGAAAACAGCTGTAGCAAACTGCTCCATGAAAAGAAAGGTGCACCTCGGTGAGATGAATTCACACATCACAAGAAACTTTCTGAGAAAGCTTCTTTCTAGTTTTTATCTAAGGTTGTGTCCTTTGTCACCATTTGCTTCAATGTGATCCAAAATACACTTCCTCAGATTCCCCAAAAACAATGATAGCAAACTGATCCATGAAGGGCATCGTGCAACCCTGTGAGATGAATTCACATATCACAAAGCAGTCTCTCAGAAAGCTTGTTTCTAGTTTTTATCTGAGGATATTTCTTTTTCACCATGTTCCTCAATGCACTCTAGAATATCCCAACACAGATTCCACAAAAAAAGCATTAGCAATCTTCTCAATGAAAATATTGGTTTAACTCAGTGTGAATAATTCAAACATGAAAAAGAAGTTTCTCAGAATGTTTCTTTCTAGTTTTTATATGAGGATATTTCCTTTATCTCTGTAACCTTCAACATGCACCAAAATATCAGATTGCAGGTTCCAAGAAAACAGTGTAAGCACACTACCCAATGCAAAGAACACTGTAACTGTGAGATGAATTCACACATCACATAGCTGTTTTTCAAAAAGCTTGTTTCTGGTTTGTTTCTGAGGATATTTCCCTTTTCACCATATTCCTCAATGCGATCTGTAATATCCCATCACAGATTCCAGGAAAAATGTTTCAGAAAACTTCTCAGTGAAAATACTGGTGTAACACTGTGAGATGAATCACACATCAAAAATAAGTTTCTCAGAAATTTTCTTTCTGGTTTTTTTCTGAGGATATTTCCTTTGTCACCATAGGCTTCACTGTGATCTAAGATATCCCTTCTCAGATTCCCCAAAAAGAGTGCTACCAAACTGCTCCAAGAATAGAATCATGTAACTCTGTGAGAGGAATTCACAAATCACAAAGTAGTTTCTCAGAAAGCTTCTTTCTAGTTTTTGTCTGGGGATATATCCTTTTTCACCATTTCCCTCAATGCGCTCGTGAATATCCCTTTCAACATTTCAGGAAAAGAGTGTTAGCAAACTCCTCCATGAAAAGAAAGGTGTAAACCTATGAGATGAATTTAAACATTGCAAAGAAGTTTCACAGAAAGCTTATTTTTAGTTTTTATCTGAGGAAATTTCCATTGTCACTATAGGATTCAAAGCACTCCCAAAATCCTATTGCAGTTTCCTCAAAAACTGTTATCAAACTGCTCAATGAAAAGAACAGTGTAGCACTGTAAGATGAGCTCACACATCACAAAACTGTTTCCAAGAAAGCTTCTTTCTAGTTTATATCTGAGGATATTTCCTTTTTCACTACAGGCCACAAGGTGCTCCGGAATATCCCTTTGCAGATTCCACGAAAACAGTGTTAGTAAACTGCTCCATGAAAAGAAAGGTGTAAATCTGTGGGATGAAACCATAGGCTTCAATGTGACCCAAAATATCCCTACTCGGAGTCACCAAAACTGTGCTACAACACAGTTCTATGAAAATAATGGTGTAACTCTGTCAGATGAATTCACATATCTCAAAGATATTTCTCAGATAACTTCTTTGTAGTTATTATCTGAGGATATTTCATCTTTCACCATATTTCTCAATTTGCTCCTGAATATCCCTTTGCAGATTAAATGAACAAAGTGTTAGCAAGCTTCTCAATGGAAAGAAATGTGCAACTGTGTGAGATGGATTCACAGACCACAAAATAGATACTCAGAAAGCTTCGTTTTGGTTTTTATCTGAGGATATATCCTTTGTCACCATAGGCTTCAATGTGCTCCCAAGTATCCTATTACAGATTTCCCAAAACCAGTATTATCAGACTGCTCAGGGAAAGAATGGTGTAACTCTGTGAGATGAAGTCACACATCACAAAGAAGTTTTCAGGAAGGCTTCTTTCTAGTTTTTTTTTTTTTTTTCTGAGGATATTTTCTTTATCAGTATAGGCCTCAATGTACTCCAAATATCACTTTGCAGACTCCACGAAAACATTGTTAGCAAACTGATCCATGAACAAAATAGTGAGTTGATATCACACATCATTAAGACGTTTTTCAGAAATCTTTCTCGTTTTTATCTGAGGGTATTTCCTTTGTCATCATCGGCTTCAATGCACTCCCAAATATCCCAGTGCAGATGCCACAAAACAGTGTTATCAAACCGCTCAATGAAAAGAACAGTGCAACTCTGTCAGATGAATTCAAACATTGCAAAGCAGTTTCTGAGACAGCTTCTTTCTAGTTTTTATGTGAGGATGTTTCCCATTTTACCATAGTCCTCAATGGGCTACCAAATATCCCATTGCAGATCTAACAAAAAAAGTGTAAGCAAACTTCACAATGGAAAGAATGGTGTAACTCTGTGACATGAATTCACCTATCACAAAGCAGTTTCTTGAAAGCTTCCTTTTGGTTTTTATCTGAGGATATTTCCATTGTCACTTTAGGTTTCAATACACTCCCAATTATCCTATTACAGATTCCACGAAACCAGTGTTATCAGACTGCTAAAGAAAGAACGTGTAACTCTGTGAGATGAATTCACACATCACAAAGCAGTATCTCAGAAAGATTCTTTCTACTTATTATCTAAGGATATTTCCTTTTTCACTAAATGAATCTATGTGCTCCAAAATATCCCTTTCCAGATTCCACAAAAACAGTGTTAGCAAACTGCATTTGAAAAAAATGGTGTAACTCTGTGAGATGAAATAACACATCACAGAGAACTTTCTTAGAAAGCTTCTTTCCAGTTTTTATCCAAGGTTATTTCCTTTTTCACCAAAGGCCTTAATGTTCTCCAAAATATCCCTTCACAGATCCCACAAAAACAGTGTTAACAAACTGCTCCATGAAAAGTAAGGTCTAACTCTGTGAGACGAATTAACATATCACAAAAACTTTCTCAGGAAGCTTCTTTCTAGTTTTTATATGAGGATATTTCATTTGTCATCATACTCTTCAGAGTTATCCAAATTACCCCTTCTCAGATTCCCCAAAAACAGTGCTATAAAATTGATCCATGAAAATAATCGTGTAACTCTTTGAGATGAATTCACACATCACAAAGAAGTTTCTCAGAAAGCTCCTTTTTGCTTTTTATGTGAGGATATTTCTTTTGTCACCATATGTTTCAAACCACTGCCAAATATCCTAATGCAGATTCCACGAAAACAGTGTTAGCAAACTTCTCCAAGAAAAGAATCTTGTAAATCTGTGAGATTAATATGCAAATCTCAAAGCTGTTTCTCAGAAAGCTTCTTTCTAGTTTTTTTTTTTTCTGAGGATATTTCCTTTTTCACCATAGGTTTCAATGCGATATAAATCTTCCCTTCTCAGATTCCCCAAAAACAGTGCCACCAAATTGCTCCATGAAAATAATGGTGTAACTCTGTGAGATGAATTCACACACAACAAAGCTGTTTCTTAGAAAGCTTCTTTCTCATTTTTCTCTGAGGATATTTCCTTTTTCACCATATTCCTCAAAGTGCTTCTGAATATCCCGTTGCAGATTCCAGGAAAAAAGTGTTAAAAAATTCTCAATGAAAAGAATGGTGTAATGCTGTGAGATGACTTCACACATCACAAAGCAGTTTCACAGAAAGCATCTTTTTGGTTTTTATCTGAGGATACATCCCTTGCAATCATAGGCTTCAATGTGCTCCTAAATATCCTATTGTAGATTCCATGAAAACAGTGTTATCAAACTTCTCAATGAAAAAAACGGTATAATTCTGTAAGATGAATTCACACATCACAAAGAAGTTTCTCAGAATGCTTATTTCTAGTTTTTATCTGAGGATACTTCCTTTTTCACTATCGGCCTCAAAGCAGTCACAAATATCTCTTTACAGATTCCACGAAAACAGTGTTATCAAACTTCTCCATCAAAAGAAAGGTGTTACTCTGTGAGATGAATACATACATCACAAAGAAGCTTCTCAGAAAGCTGATTTTTACTTTTTATCTGAGGATGTTTCCTTTGTCACCATAGGCTTCAATGCAATCGAAAATATCCCTTCTCAGATTCTCCCAAAACAGTGCTACAATACTGCTCCTTGAACGGAATCATGTAACTCTGTGAGATGAATTCACATCTCACAAAGCAGTTTCTCAGAAACCTTCGTTCTAGCTTTTGTCTGAGGATATTTCTTCTGTCACCATAAACTACAATGATCTCTGAAATATCCCATTACAGATTCCAAGAAAAGAGTGTTAGCCAACTGCTCAAAGACAGTATTGGTGTAATTCTGTGAGATGAATTCACATGTCATAACAAAGTTTCTCAGAAGGGTTCTTTCTAGTTTTCATCTGAGGATATTTCCATTTTTACTCTAGGCTCAATGCATTCCCAAATATCCCTTTGCAGATTCCAGGAATGCAGTGATAGCAAACTATCCCATGAAAAGAAAGTTGTAACTCTGTGAGATGAATTCACACATCACAAGGAACTTTCTCGGAGGGCTTCCTTCCAGTTTTTACCTGTGAATATTTCCTTTGTCACCATAGGCTTGAATGAGAACCAAAATATTCCTTCTCAGATTCCCCCAAAAACATTGCTTCCAAACTGCTCCATGAAAAGAATCGAGTAACTCTGTGAGATGAATTAATACATCACAAAGCAGTTTCTCAGAAAGCTTCTTTTTAGTTTTTATATGAGCCTATTTCCTTTTCCACCATAGGCTTCAATGTGCTCCCAAATATCCCTTCTCTAACACCGCAAAAAATGTGATGCCAAAGTGCTCCCTCAATAGAAAGGTTTAGGTCTATGAGATGAATGTACACATCACAAAGGGTTTTCTCAGAAAGCTTCTCTCCAGTTTTTACCTGAAGTTATTTCCTTTTTCGCCATTGGACTGCATGTTCTCGTGAACATCCCTTTGCAGATTCCCCAAAGCAGTGTTACCAAACTTCCCAATGAAAAGAATGGTAAAATTCTGTAAGATGGATTCACACATCACAAAGAAGTTTCTCAGAATGTTTCTTTCTAGTTTTTATCAGAGGATATTTCCTTTTTCAGTATTGGCCTCAGTGCACTCCCAAATATCCCTTTGCAGATTCCTCAAAAAAAGTTTTAGGAAACTGCTTCATGAAAGGAAAGGTATAATTCTGTGAGATGAATTCACACATCACAAAGAAATATCTCAGAAAGCTTCTTTCTAGTTTTTATCTGAGGATATTTCCTTTGTCACCACAGGCTTCATTGCAATTGGAAATAACCCTTCTCAGATTCTCCAAAAACTGTGCTACAAACTGATCCATGAAAATAATCATGTAACTCACTGAGATAAATTAACTCATCACAAAACGGTTTCTCAGAAAGCTTCTTTCTAGTTTCTATATGAGGATATTTCCTTTGTCACCCTAAGCTTTAATGTGCTCTGACATATCAAATTCCAGATTCCACAAAAACAGTATTAGCAAACTGCTCAATGGAAACAACAGTGTAACCCTGTGAGATGAATTCAGAAATCACAAAGCAGTTTCTCAGAAATCTTCCTTTTAGTTTATGGTTGAGGATATATCCTTTTTCACCATAGGCTTTAATTCTTCTAGTTTTTGTCTGAAGATATTTTCCTTTTCACCATAGGTCTCCACTCAGTCTCAAATATAACTTTGTAGATTCCACAAAAACAGTGTTAGCAAACTGCTCAATGAAAAGAAAGATGTTACTCTGAGAGATGAATACTCACATCACAAGGAAGTTTCTCAGAAAGCTTCTTGGTAGCTTCTATCTGACTGTATTTCCCTGTGTCATGCATAGGCTTCAATGAGATCCAAAATATCCCTTTTCAAATCCCCAAAAACAGCGCTACCAAACTGCTCCATGAAAAGGAGGGTGTAATTCTGTGAGATGAATTCACACATCACAAATCTGTTTCTCAGACCCCTTCTTTTCAGATTTTATCTGAGGATATTTCCTTTTTCTCCATATTCCTCAATGCTCTCCAGGATAACCCATTGCAGATTCCACAAAAAAAGTGTTAGCAAACTTCACAATGAAAAGAATGGGCTAACTCAGTGAGGTGAATTCATACCTCACAGAAGGCTTCTTTTTGATTTTTATCTGAGGATAATTCCCCTTTCACCATAGGCGTCAATGCACTCTCAAACATCAATTTGCAGATTCCATGAAAACAATGTGAGCAAACGGTTCCATGAAAGGAAAGGTGTAACTCTGTGAGATGAATTCACACATTACAAAACAGTTTCTCAGAAATCTTCTTTATCGATTTAGTCTGAGGATATTTCCATTTTCACTCTAGGCCTCAAAGTGCTCACAAATATCCCTTTGTAGATTCCACAATAACAGTGTTAGCAAACTGCTCCATGAAAAGAAAGGTGTTACTCTGTGAGATGAATACATGCATCACAAAGAAGAGTCTCAGAAAGCTGATTTCTGCTTTTTATTTGAGGATATTTCCCTTGTCACTATAGGCTTCAATGCGATTGAAAATATGCCTTCTCAGATTCCCCCAAAACAGTGCTAACATACTGTTTCTTGAAAGGAAACGTGTAACTCTGTGAAATGAATTCACAAATCCCAAAGCGGTTTCTCAGAAACCTTCTTTCTATTTTTGTCTGAGGATGTTTCCTTTGTCACCCTAAGCTTCAATGATCTCTGAAATATTCCATTCCATATTCCAAGAAAACAGTGTTAACCAACACCTCAATGATAGGAATGGTGTAACTCTGCGAGATGAATTCACACATCACAAAACAGTTTCTCAGAAAGCTTCTTTCTAATTTTTATCTGAGGATATTTCCTCTTTCACTATAGGCTCAATGCATTTTTAAATATCACTTTACAGATCCCAGGAATACAGTGATAGCGAGCTTCTCAATGAAAAGAACAGTGTAACACTGTGAGATGAATTCACACATCACAAAGAACTTTCTCAGAAAGCTTCATTCTAGTTTTTATCTGAGAATATTTCCTTTTTCACCATAGGCTTGAAAGTGATCCAAATTATTCCTTCTCAGATTCCCCAAAATCATTGGTACCAAACTGCTCCATGAAAAGGGTCATGTAACTCTGTGAGCTTCTCTTTAGTTTTTATCTGAGGATATTTCATTTGTCACCATAGGATTCAATGCCCTCCAAAATCTCCTATTGGAGTTTCCACAAAAAAAGTGCTATCAAAGAGCTTAATGAAAATACGGTGTAACTCTGTGAGATGAATTCATGCATCTCAAAGAACTGTCTCAGAAAGACTCTTTGTAGTTTTTATTTGAGGATATATTCTATTTCACTCTAGGCCTCAATGCACACCCAAATATCCCATTACATATTCCACGAAAACAGTGTTAGCCAACAGCTCAATGAAAGGAACAGTGTATCTTTGTGAGATGATTTCCCACATAACAAAGTGGTTTCTCAGAAAGCTCCTTTTTGCTTTTTGTCTTTGATATATCCTTTTTCACCATAGGCTTCAATGCCATTCCAAATATCCCTTCTCAGATTCCATAAAAACTGTTCTAACAAACTGATCCATTAAAAGAATTATGTAACTCTGTGAGAAGAATTCACAAATCACAAAGAAGTTTCTTGGAAAGCTTCTTTCTAGTTTTTCTCTGAGGATATTTCCTTTGTCACCATAAGCTTAAATGCTCTCCAAAATATAACATTGCAGATTCAATTAAAACAGTGTTGGCAATCTACTCAAAGAAAAGGACAGTGCAAAGCTGTGAGATGAATTCACACATCACAAGGCAGTTTCTCAGAAATCTTCTTTATAGTTTTTATGTGATGATATTTTCTTTTTCACTATATGCCTCAATATGCTCCCAAATATCCCTTTGTAGATTCCATAAAAACAGTGTTAGCAAACTGCTCAGTGAAAAGAACAGTGTAACATGGTGAGATGAATTAAAATATCACAGAGCAGTTTCTCAGAAAGTTTCTTTCTAGGTTTATCTGAGGATATTTAGTTTTTTAAATAGGCCTCAATGCACTCCCAAATATCCCTTTGCAGATTCCATGAAAACAGTTTTAGGGCACTGATCAATGTAAAGAAAGTTGTAACTCTGTGAGATGAATTCACACATCACAAAGAACTTTCTCATTAAGCTTCTTTCTAGTTTTTTACTGAGGATATTTCCTTTGTCAACATAGGCTTCAATGTGATTCAAAATATCCATTCTCAGATACCCCAAAAACAGTGCTACCAAACTGATCCATGAAAACAGTGCTGTAAACCTGTGAGATGAATCCACACATCACAAAGCTCTTTCTCAGAAACCTTCTTTCTAGTTTTTATCTGAGGATTTTTCCTTATTCACCATATTTCTCAATGTACTCTGGAATATTGTATCCCAGATTCCACGAAAAAAGTGTTAGCAAACTTCTCAATGAAAAGAACAGTGTATGTCTGTGAGAGGCATTCACACATCACAAAGAAGTTTCTCAGAAAGTTTCTTTCTAGATTTTATCTGAGAATATTTCCTTTGTAACCACAGGCTTCAAGGTGATCCAAAATATCCCTTCTCAGATTCCCCAAGAACAGGGCTACCAAACTGCTCCATGAAAGGAAGTGTGCAACTCTGTAGAGATGAATTCGCAAATCACAAAGCAACTTCTCAGAAAGCTTCTTTATAGTGTTTCACTGAGGATATTTCCTCTCTCATCACTTGTCTCAATGCACTCGTGAACAGCCCTTTGCAGATTCCATGAAAATAGTGTTAGGAAACTTATCCATGAAAAGAAATACATAAATCTGTGAGATGAATTCACACATCACAAAGCAGTTTCTAAGATGGCTTATTTTTGGTTTAAGTCTGAGGATATTTAATTTGTCACCACAGGCTTCAATGTGCTCCCCAATATCCTACTGCTGAGTCTACGAAAATGGTGTTATCAAACTGCTCAATGAAAACAACAGTGTAATTCTGTGAGATGAATTCACAGAAAACTTCTTTATCATAAAACTTCTTTCTAGTTTTTATCTGAGGACATTATCTACAGCTCAATGTGCTCCAAAATATCCCTTTGTGGATTCCAGGCAAACCATATTAGCAAATCCTCCATGAAAAGAAAGGTGTAACTCTGTGAGATGAATTCACACATCACAAAGAAGGTTCTCAGAAAGCTTCTTTTTTGGTTTATATCTGAGGATATTTCCTTTGTCATCGTAGGCTTCAATGCGATCAAAAATTTCCCTTCTCAGATTCCCCAAAACCAGTGCTACCAAACTGACCCATGAAAAGAAACATGTAACTGTGTGAGATGAATTAACACATTGAAAAGCAGTTTCTCAACATGCTACTTTCTGGTTTTTATATGAGGATATTTCCTTTCTCACGATAAGCTTCAATACACTTGGAAATATCCCACTGCAGAATCCAAAAAAAGAGTGTTAGCACACTAGC
>NW_022314195.1:18087-29054 GCF_002776525.5 Piliocolobus tephrosceles
GAAATATCCCACTGCAGAATCCAAAAAAAGAGTGTTAGCACACTAGCAAATGAAAAGAACAGTGTAATTCTGTGAGATGAATTCACACATCACAAAGCTGTTTTTCAGAAAGTTTCCTTCTAGTTTCTATATGGTGATATTTCCTTATTCACCATAGGCCTCAGAGCACTCAGAAATATCCCTTTGCAGATTCCATGAAAACTGTGTTTGCAAACTACTCCATGAAAATAAAGGTGTAACTCTCTGAGATGAATTCACACATTTCAAAGAACTTTCCCAGAAAGCCTCTTTCTGGTTTTTATCTGAGGATATTTCCTTTTTCACTTTAAACTCAATGTGTTTTTAAATATTCCTTCTCAGATTCCACAAAAACACTGCTACCTAACTGATCCATGAAAAGGATCTTCTAACTCTGTCAGGTGAATTAACACATCACAAAGCTGTTTCTCAGAAAGTTTCCTTCTAGATTTTATCTGAGGATATTTCCTATGTAAACATAAGCTTCAATGCACTCCCAAGTATCCCATTGCAGATTCCTAGAAAGCAGTGTTAGCAAATTGCTGAATGAAAACAACACTGTAACACTGGGAGATGAATTCACACATCACAAAGCAGTTTTTCAGAACGATTCTTTCTACATTTTTTTCTGAGGATATTTCCTTTTTCACCATAGTACTCAATGCACTCCAATATATCCCCTTGCAGATTCCACAAAAACAGTGGTAGCAAACTGCTAAATTAGAAGAGCAGTGTAACTCTGTAAGATAAGATGAATTCACACATTACAGACACGTTTCTCGGAAAGATTCTTTCTTTTTTAAATCTGAGGATATTTCTTTTGTCACCATAAACTCCAATGTGATCCAAAATATCCTTTCTCAGATTCCCCAAAAACAGTGCTACCAAACTGATCCATGAAAGAATCATGTAACTCTGTGAGATGAATTACAACGAAACAAAGCAGTTTCTCAGAAAGCTTCTTTCTAGTTTTTGTATGAGAATATTTCCTTTTCCACCATAGGCTTCAATACTTTCCAAATTATCCATTCCAAGACACCAGAAAAACAATAATGCCAAAGTGTTCCCTCAACAGAAACGTTTACTTCTATTAGATGAATGCACACATCACAAAGGAAATTCTCCAAAATCTTCTCTCCTGTTTTTACTTGAAGAATTTTCTTTTGTTACCATAGGCTTCTATGCGGTCCCAAATATCCCTCTACAGATCCACAAAAACAGTGCTACCAAACTGCTCCAAGAAAATAATAATTTAACAGTGTCGGATAAATTGACCCATCACAAAGTAGTTTCTCAGGAAGCTTCTTTCCAGTTTTTATCTGAGGATATTTCTTTTTCCACCATAGGCTTCAACCTGCTCCCAAATATCCCTTCTCAGATACCACAAAAAGAGTGATGCCAAAGTGCTCCCTCAACAGAAATGTTTACTTCTATGAGATGAGTGCACACATCATAAAGGAGTTTCTGTGAAAGCTTCTTTCCAGTTTTTACCTGAAGATATTTCTTTCTTTTTGCCATTTTATTCTATGCACTCCTGAATATCCCTTTGCAGATTCCACAAAAGCAGTGTTACCAATCTGCTCAATGAAAAGAAAGGTGTAACTCTGTGAGATGAATTCACCCATCACAAAGCAGTTTCTCAGAAATCTTCTTTCTAGTTTAAATCTGAGGATATTTCCTTTTTCACCATAGGCATCAATGTGTCTCCAAATAATTCCTCTCAGATACCACTAAAACAGTGATGATGAACTACTCAATCAGCAAAAAGGTTAAATTCTATGCGATGAATACACACATCATAAAACCTTTCCTCGAAGAGTTTCTTTCCAGTTTTCATCTGAAGATTTTTCCTTTTTCACCATAGACCTCTAGGAGCTCCCGAATATCCCTTTGCAGATTCCATAAAAACAGTACTACCAAACTGCTCAAAGAAAGTAAACCTGTAATTCTGTGTGATGAATTTACCTATCTGAAAGAAATGTCTCAGAAAACTTCTTTCTAGGTTTTATTTCAGGATATTTACTTTTACACCATCAGCTTAAATGCGCTCCAAAATATTCCTTCTCAGACACCACAAAAACAGTGATGCCAAACTGATCTCTCAAAAGAAAGCTTTATCTCTATGAGATGAATGCACACATCACAAAGCAGTTACCAGAAACTTTCCTGTTTTTACCTGAAGATATTTCCTTTTTCAACATTGGCCTCTATCTGCTCCCAAATATTTCTTGCATATTCCACAAAACAGTTTTACCAAACTGCTCAATGAAAAGAAAGATTTAACTCTCTGAGGTAAATTCGCCTATAACAAAACAGTCTCTCAGAAAGATTTATTCTAGTTTTTATCTGAGAGTATTTCCTTTTTCACTATACGCTTCTCTGTGCTCTCAATATACCTTTGTACATACCACAAAAACAGAGTTACCAAACTGCTCAAAAAAAGAACGGTTTACCTCTGGGATATAAATTCACCCACTACAAATAAATTTCTCAGAAAGCTCCTTTCTAGTTTTTATCTTTGCATATTTACTTTTCACCATCAGCCTCAATGTGCTCCCACATATCGCTGCCCAGACACCACAAAAACAGTGATGAAAAACCACTCAATCAACAAAATCGTTTATCTCTTTGAGGTGAATACACACCTCACAAAACAGTTTCTCAAAAACCTTCTCTCCAGTTTTTATCAGAAGATATTTCCTTTTTCACCATAGGCCTCTAAGAGCTCCAGAAAATTCCTTTGCAAATTTCCCAAAAAGAGTGCTACCAAACTGCTCAATGAAAAGAAAGGTGTAACTCTGTGAGATGAATTCACCCCTCACAAAGCAGTTACTCTAAAGCTTTTTTCTAGTTTGTATCTGAGGATATTTCCTTTTTCACCATAGGTTTCAAAGCACTCCCAAATATCCCTTTGTAGATTCCTCGAAAACAGTGTTTGCAAACTGCTGCATAAAAAGAAAAGTGTATCTCTGTGAGATGAATTCAGACATCACACAGAACTTTCTCAGAAAGCTTCTTTCTAGTTTTTATCTGAGGATATTTCTTTTGTCACCATAGGTTTCAGTGCAATCCAAAATATCCCTTATCAGATGCACCAAAAACAATGCTACCAATCTGCTCCATGAAAGCAATCATGTAAAATTGTGAGATTAATTAACACATCAGAAAGCAGATCCTCAGAACGCTTCTTTCTAGTTTTTATATGAGGATATTTACTTTGTCACCATAAGCTTCCATGCACTCAGAAATATCACATTTTGGATACCAAGAAAACAGTGTAAGAAAACTGCTCAATGCAAATAACAGTGTAACTCTGTGAGATGAATTCACACATCACAAATCAGTTTCTCAGAAAGCTTTTTTCTAGTTTTTGTCTGAGGATATTGTTTTTTCACCATATTCCTCAAGGCACTCCTGAATGTCCAAATTTAGAGTAAATGAAAATAGTGTTAGCAAACTTCTCAATGAAAAGAAGGATGTTACTCGGTGAGATGAATTCACATATCACAAAGCAGTTTCACAGAAAGCTTCTTTTTGGTTTTTATCTGAGGATATTTCCTTTGTCACCATAGGCCTCAATGCCCCCTCAAATACTCTATTGCACATACCACAAAATCAGTGTCATCAAACTGCTCAATTAAAAGAATGGTGTAACTCTGTCAGGTGAATTCACACATCACAAAGCTGTATGTCAGAAAGTTTCCTTCTAGTTTTTACATGAGGATATTTACTTTCTCACTATAGACTTCAATGAACTACAGAATATCCCATTAAAGATTTCTGAAAACAGTGATACCAAACTGTGCCATGAAAAGAAAGGTGTAACTTTCTGAGATGAATTCACACATCACAAAGAACTTTCTCAGAAAGCTTATTTCTAGTTTTTATCTGAGGATATTTCCTTTGTCACCATAGGCTTCAATGTGATTGAAAATATTCCTTCACAGATTCCCCAAAAAAACTGTTACCAAACTGATCTATGAAAAGGATCGTGTAACTCTGTGAGATGAATTAACACATTGTAAAGTGGTTTCTCAGAAAGCTTCTTACTAGTTTTTATATGAGGATATTTCCTATGTCACCATAAGCTTTAATGCACTTCAAAATATCCCATTGCAGATTCCAAGAAAACAGTGTAAGTAAACTACTCAATAAAAACTACAGTGTAATACTGTGAGGTTAGCTCACATACCACAAAGCCATTTCTCAGAAAGACCCTTTCTACTTTTTATCTAAGATTATTTTCTTTCTCACCATAGGTCTGAATGCACTCCAACCTTTGCATGTTCCACGAAAACAATGTTAGCAAACTGATCAACTAAAATAACAGTGTAACTCTGTAGGATGAATTCACACATTACAAAGAAGTTTCCCAGAAAGTTCTTTCTAGTTTAAATCTGAGGATATTTTCTTTGATACCATAGGCTTCAATGCAATCCATAATATCCCTTCTGAGATTTCCCAAAAACAATGCTACCAAACTAATCCATGAAAAGAATTGTGAGACTCTGGGAGATGAATTCACATATCACAGAGGTGTTTCTCAGAAAACATCTTTCCAATTTTTGTCTGAGGATATTTCCTTTTTCACCATATTCCTCATTGCACTCCTGAATATCCCATTGCAGATTAAATTAAAAAATTGTTAACAAACTTATCAATGAAAAGAATGGTAAAACTCTGTGAGATGAATTCACACATCACAAAAGAGTTTCACAGAAAGCTTCTTCTTGGTTGCTATCTGAGGATATTTCCTTTTTCACCAAACACTTCAATGCGCTCCCAAATGACTCCTTTAAGGTATCACAAAAACAGTCATGCTGAATTGCTCCATTAAAAAAAAAAGGTTAAACTCTATGAGATGAATACACACATCACAAAATTGTTTCTCGAAAAGCTTCTCTCCAGTTTTTACCTGAAGGTATTTACTTTTTAACCATAAGCCTCTAGGAGCTCTCGACTATAACTTTGAAGATTCCATTAAAACTGTGCTACAAAGCTGCTCAAAGAAAACCAAGGTGTAACTCTGGGTGATGAATTCACCCATCACAAAGAAATTTCTCAGAAAGATTCTTTCTAGTTTTCATCTCACAATATTTCCTTTTCCATCATCAGCTTCCATGCTCTCCCAAATATCCCTTTGCAGATTCCACAAAAACAGTGTTAGCAAACTGTTCCATGAAAGGAAACGTGTAACTCTGTGAGATGAAATCACACATCACAAAGCAGTTTCTCAGAAAGCTTCCTACTATTTTTTATCTAAGGACATTTCCTTTGTCACCATAAGCTTCAATGCACTCCGAAATATACCATTGCACATTGCAACAAAACACTGTTAGCAAACTGCTCAATGAAAACATTAGTGTAATTCTGTGGGATGAATTTATACTTAATGAAGAAGTTTCTTAGAGAGCTTCTTTTCTGCATTTATTTGAGGATATTTCCTTTTTCACTACAGGCCAGAATGCACTCCCAAAAATCCCTTTGCAGATTTTTGGAAAGAGTTTTAGCAAACTGCACCATGGAAAAAATGGTGTAACTTTGTGAGATTAATTCAAACATCACAAATAACTTTCTCAGAAATCTTCTATCTAGTTTTTATCTTAGGACATTGCCTTTGTCACCCTAGGTTTCAATGCTATCCAAAATATTCCTTCTCAGATTCCCCAAAAACAGAGCTACCAAGTTGGTCCATGAAACGAACCATGTAACTCAGTGAGAAGAATTAACACAGCATAAAGCAGTATCTGAAAAACCTTCCCTCTAGTTTTTATATGAGGTTATTTCCTTTGTCACCATAAGGTTCAATGTGCTCCAAAATATCCCATTGCAGATTCCAAGAAAAAAGTGTGAGAAAGATGATCAATGAAAAGGACAGTGGAGCTCAATGAGATGAATTCAAACATCACAAAGACCGTTCTCAGAAAGCTTCTATTTAATTTTTATCTGAGGATATTGCTTTTGTCACCCTAGGTTTCAATGCTATGCAAAATATCCCTTCTCAGATTCCCCAAAAACAATGCTACCAAGCTGATCCATGAATAGAGCCGTGTAACTCAGTGAGACAAATTAACATAGCATAAAGCAGTATTGGAGAAAGCTTCCTTCTAGTTTTCATACGAGGTTATTTCCTTTGTCACCATAACTTTCAATGTGCTCTGAAATATCCCATTGCAGATTCCAAGAAAAGAGTGCTAGAAAACTGATTAATTAAAAGGACAGTGTAACTCTGAGAGATGAATTCACTCATCACAAAGCACTTTCTAAGAAAGCTCCTTTATTGTTTTAATCAGAGGATATTTCCTTTCTCATCATAGGGCTCAATGCACTCCAAATATATCCCTTTGCAGATTCCACGAAAACAGTGTTATCAAACTGCTCCATTAAAAGAAAGATGTAACTCTGTGAGATCCACCAAGCAGCTTCTCAGAAATATTCTTTCTAGTTTTTGTCTGAGGATATTTCCTTTGTCACCATAAGCTTCAGTGAGCTCTGAAATATCCCATTCCAGATTCGAAGAAAACAGTGTTAACAAACTACTCAATGAAAAGAACAGTGCAAGTCTGTGAGGTGAATTCACACATCACAAAGAAATTTCTCAGATAGCTTCTTTCTAGCTTCTATCTGAGGATATATTATTTGTTAAACTAGGCTTCTATACGATCTAAAGTATCCCTTCTCAGATACCCCAATAACAGTGCTACAAAACTGATCCATGAAAATAATCATGCAACTCTGAGAAGAATTCACAAATCACAAAGGGGTTTTTCAGAAAGCTCCTTTCTAATTTTTCTATGAAGATATTTCTTTTGGCACCCTAATCTTCAATGTGCTCCAAAATATCCCTTTGCAGATACAAAGTAAACAGTGTTATCAAACTTCTCAATGAAAAGAACAATGTAACACTGTGAGTTGAATTCACACATCAAAAAGCAGTTTCCTGGAAACCTTCTTTCTAGTTTTTATCTGAGGATATTTCCTTTTTTACCATGGGCCTCAATGTACTCCATATATCCCTTTGCAGATTCTACAAAAACAGTGTTAGGGAACTGCTCAATGAAAAGAAAACTGTAAGTCTGTGAGATGAATTCACACATCAAAAGAAAACTTTCACAGAAAACTTCTTTCTAGTTTTTGTCTGAGGATATTTTATTTGTCACCATAGGCTTCCATGCAATCCAAAATATCCCTTTTCAGATTACCCAAAAACAGCACTACCAAACTGCTCCATGAAAAGTTTTGTGTAACTATGTGCGATGAATTCACAAATCACAAAAGAGTTTCTCAGAAAGCTTCTTTCTAGTTTTTGTCTGAGGATATTTCCTTTGTCAACATAAGCTTCAATGCACTCCAAAATATCCAATTGCAGATTCCAAGAAAACAGTGTTAGCAAACAGTTCAATGAAAACAACATTGAAACTCTCTGATATGAATTCAAACATCACAAAGCAGTTTCTCCAAAAGATTCTTTCTAGTTTTTATATGAGGATATTTCCTTTTTCACTCAAGGACCCAATGCACTCGAAATATCCCTTTACAGATTCCATGAAAGCAGGGTTAGCAATCTGATCCATGAAACAAACAGTGTAACTCTGTGAGATGAATTCACACATCACAAATAATTTTCTTAGAAAGCGTCTTACTAGTTTTTATCTGAGGACATTTCCTTTGTCACCATAGGCTTCAAGGTGATCCGAAATATCCCTTTTCAGATTCCCCAAAAACAGTGCTACCAAACTGTTCCACGAAAAGAAAGGTGGAACTCTGTGAGGTGAATTCACAAATCAGAAAGCAGTTTTTCAGAAAGCTTCTTTGTAGTTTCTGACTGAGGATATTTTCTTTGTCATTATAAAATTCAATGCGTTCCAAAACATCCCATTGCGTATTCCAAGAAAACTGTGTTAGACATCCCATTGCGTATTCCAAGAAAACAGTGTTAGCAAGCTGCACAATGAGAAGAACAACGTAACTCTGTGGGATGAAGTCACACATCAGAAAGCAGCTTCTCAGAAGGCTTCCTTTTGGTTTTTATCTGAGAATATATCCTTTGTCACCAAAGGTTTCAACACGTTCTGCAATATCTTATTGCAGATTCCACGAAAACAGTGTTATCATACTGCTCCATGAAAAGAATGGTGCAACTCTGTGAGATGAATTTACACATTGCAAAGCAGTTTCTCAGAAAGCTCATTTCCGTTTTTTTTCTGGGGACATTTCCTTTTTCACTATAAGCCTCAAAGTGTTCTAAAATATGCCTTTGAGGATTCCACAAAAGGTGTTGGCTAACTGCTCAGTAAACAGAACAGTGTAACTCTGTGTGTTAAATTGACCCATCACAAAGCAATTTCTCAGAAAGCTTCTTTCTAGTTTTTATCTGAGGATATTTCCTTTTCACCATAGGCCTCAATGCGCTTGTAAATATCCCTTTGAAGATTCCACAAAAGTAGTGTTAGCAATCTGCTCCATGAAAATAAAGGTGTAAATATGTGAGATAAATTCACCCAGCACACAGCAGTTTCTCAGATATCTTCTTTTTGGTTTTTCTCTGAGGATATTTCCTTTGTCACCATAGGCTTCAATGCGCTCCCAGATATCCAGTTTCTACGATACTGCTCAATGAAAAGAATGGTGTAACTCTATGAAATGAATTCACATATCACAAAGCTGTTTCTCAGAAAGCTTCTTACTAGTTTTTATCTGAGGATATTTCCTTTTTCACCATATTCATCAATATAATCCCAAATACACCATTACAGATTCTAGGAAAAGAGTGTTATCAACTGTTCCATGAAAAGAAAGGTGTACCTCTGTGAGATGAATTCACACATCACAAAGAACTTTCTCAGAATGCTTCTTTCTAGTTTTTATCTGCGGATATTTCCTTTTTCACCATAGGTTTCATTGCTATCCACAATATCCCTTCTCAGATTCCCCAAAAACATGCTACCTAACTGTTCTATGAATAGTGTTTGTAACTCCGTGAGATGAATTCACAAATTACAAAACAGTTTCTCAGATTACTTCTTTCTAGTTTTTGTCAGGGGATATTTCCTTTTTCACTATAGGCCTCAAGACACGTACTAATATTCCTTTGCAGATTCCACAAAAATAGTGTTAGCAAACTGCTCCATGAAAAGAAAGTTGTATTTTGTGAGATGAATTCACACATCACAAAGCAGTTTCTCAGAAAATTTCTTTTTGTTTTTTGTCTGAGGATATTTCCATTGTTACCATAGGCTTCAATGCGCTTCCAAATATCCTATTGCAGACTCCCCAACAATAGTGTTACCACACTGCTGCATGAAAAAAATGGCGTAACTCTGAAATGAATCCAGACATCTCAAAGCTGTTTCTCAGTAAGCTTCTTACTAGTTTTTACATGAGGATATTTTCTTCTTCCCTATATTCCTCTATGCACTCGCAAATATCCCAATGCAGATTCCACGAAAAAAGTGTTAGAAAACTTCTCAATGAAAGGAACGGTGCAACATTGTGAGATGAATTCACACATCACAAAGCATTTCCCAGAAAGGTTGTTTTTGGTTATTATCTGAGGATATTTACTTTGTCACCAGAGGCTTCAATGTGCTCCAAAATATCCTATTGCAGATTCCACGAAAATAGTGTTATCAAACTGCTCAATTAAAGGAACAGTGTAACTCTGTAAGATGAATTCACACATCACAAGGCAATTTCTCAGAAAGATGCTTCTTCATTTCTGTCTGAGGATATTTCCTATTTCACCAAAGGCCTCAATGCGCTCCCTAACATCTCTTTGCAGATTCCACGAAAACAATGTTAGGGAACTGCTAAATGAAAAGAAAGGGGTAACTCTGTGAGATGAATTCACACATCACAAACAACTTTCTCAGAAAGCTTCTTTTCTAGCTTTTATCTGAGGATATTTCCTTTGTCACCATAGGCTTCAATGCACACCCAAATATTATATTGTAGATTCCATGCAAACTGTGTTAAACAACTGCTGCAAGAAAGGAAATGTGTAACTCTGTGAGATGAATTCACACATCACAAAGCAGTTTCTCAGTAAACTTCTTTCTAATTATTATCTGAGGACATTTCCTTTTTCACCATCAGCATCAATGTGCTACTAAATATCCCTCTGCAGATTCCACAAAAACAGTGCTGGCAAACTGCTCCATGAAATAAAATGTGTAACTCTGTGAGATGAATTCATACATAAAGAACTATCTCAGAAAGCTTCTTTCTAGATTCTATTTGAAGATATTTCCTTTGCTACCATAGGCTTTAATGCGATCCAAAACATCCCTTGTCAGATTCCCCAAAAAGAGTGCTACCAAACTGATCCATCAAAGAAATCGTGTACCTCTGTGAGATGAATTAACATATCACTAAGCGGTTTCTGAGAAAGCTTCTTTCTAGTTTTTGTTTGAGGATATTTCCTTTGTCATCATAAGCTTCAGTGCACTCAGAAATATCCTATTGCAGATTCCAAAATAGAATGTTAGCAAACTGCTCAATTAAAACAACAGTGTAACTCTGTGGTATGAATTCACACATCACAAAGCAGTTTCTCAGAAACCTACTTTCTAGTTAATATTTGAGGATATTTCCTTTTTCACCATAGGCCTCAGTGCGCCTCCAAATATCCCTTTGCATATTCCACATAAACGGTGTTGGCATACTGCTGCATGAAAAGGAAAGGTAAAACTCTGTGAGATAAATTCATAAATCAAGGGAACTTTCTCAGAAAGCTTCCTTCTAGTTTTTATCTGAGGATATTTCCTTTGTCACCCTAAGTTTCACCAGAAGCTACAATGAACTCTGAAATATCCTATTGTAGATTCCAAGAAAACAGTGTTAAGAAACTTCTCAATGAAGAGAATGGTGTAACTCTGTGAGATGAATTCACACATCACAAAGCAGTTTCTCAGAAAGCTTCTTTTTTGTTTTCATCTGAGAATATTTCC
>NW_022314195.1:29064-40196 GCF_002776525.5 Piliocolobus tephrosceles
AAAACTGCTCAATGAAAAGTATTATGTAACTCTGTGAGATGAATTCATACATCACAAAGTAGTTTCTCAGAAGCTTCTTTCTAGATTTTACCTGAGGATATTTCCTTTTTCACTATAGGCCTCAATGCACTCCAAAATACCCCTTTGCAGATTTCATGAAAACAGTGTTAGTAAACTGCTACATGAAAAGAAAGGTGTACCTCTCTGAGATGAATTTACACATCATGAAGAAGTTTCTTAGAAAGTTTCTTTCTAGTTTTTATCTGAGGATATTTCCTTTGTCACCATAGGCTTCCTTGTGATTTAAAATATCCCTTTGCAGATTCCATGAAAACAGTGTTAACCTACTGCTCAATGAAAAGATCAGTGTAACTCTGTGAGATGAATTCACACACCACTAAACATTTTCTCAGAAAGCTAGTTTCTTGTTATTCTTTGAAGAGATTTCATTTTTCACCAAAGGCTTCAATGCGCTCCAAAGTATCATATTGCAGATTCCACGAAAACTGCTCAATGAAAAGCACTGTGTAAATCTGTGAGATGAATTTACACATTGCAAAACAGTTTATCAGAAAGCTTCTTTTTGGTTTTTATCTGACGATACTTCCTTTGTCACCAAAATCTTCAAGGTGCTTCCAAGGATCCTATTACAGATTCCACAAAACCAGTGTTATCAGACTGCCCAATGAAAAGTATGGTGTAACTCAGTGAGATGAATTCACACATCAAAAAAAAGTTTCTCAGAAATCTTCTTTCTAATGTTTATCTGAAGATATTATCTTTGTCACCATAAGCTTCAAGGTTATTCAAAATATCCCTTCTAAGATTCCCCAAAAAGAGTACTACCAAACCACTCCATGAAAACAGTGATATAACTCTGTGAGATGAACTCACACATCAGAAAGGTGTTCCTCAGAAACTTTCTAGTTTTTGTCTGAGGATATTTCTTTTGTCAAAATAAGCTTCAATGTGCTCTGAAATATCCCATTGCAGACTCCAAGAAAACAGTGGACTCAAACTGCTGAATCCAAACAATGATTTAACTCTGTGAGATGAATTCATGCATACAAAAAGCAGTTTCTCAGACAGTTTCTTTGTAGTTTTTATCTGACGTTATTTCCTTTTTCACTATAGTTCTCCATGTGCTCCCAACTATCCCTTTGCAGATTTCACAAAAACAGTGTTAGCAAAGTGCTCCATTGAAAGAAAGTTGTAAATCTGTGAGATGAAATCACACATCACAAAGAATTTCCTCAGAAGGCTTCTTTTTTTTTATGTGAGGATATTCCCTTTGTCACCATAGGCTTCAATGTGATCCAAAATATCCCTTCTAAGATTCCCCAAAAACAGTGCTACCAAACGGCCTTATGTAAAGAATCATGTAACCCTGTGTGATAAATTCACACATCACAACACCGTTTCTAAGAATGCTTCTTTCTAGTTTTTACGTGAGAACATTTCCTTTGTCACCATAAGCTTCAAAGCACTCTGAAATATCCCATTGCAGATTCCAAGAAAACAGTGTTAGCAAACTGCTCAATGAAAAGAACGGTGTCACTCTGTGAGGTGAATTCACACATCACAAAGTAGTTTCTCAGAAAGGTTCTTTCTAGTTTTTATCTGAGGATATTTCCCTTTTCTCTATAGGCCTCTATAAGCTCCCAAATATCCCTTTGCAGATTCCATGAAAACAATGTGAGGAAGATGCTCCATGAAAAGAAAGGTGCAATTTTGTGAGATGAATTCACACATCACAAAGAAGTTTCTCAGAAAGCCTCTTTCTAGTTTTTATCTGAGGATATTTCCTTTGTCACTATAGGATTCTATGCGATCCAAAATATTCCTTCTCAGATTCCTGAATATCAGTGCTACCAAATTGATCCATGAAAGGAATCGTGTACCTCTGCGAGATGAATTAACACATCATAAACCAGTTTCTCAGATAACTTCTTTCTCGTTTTTATCTGAGGACATTTCCTTTTTCACCATAGGCCTCAACACGCTCCAAAATATCCCTTTGCATATTCCACAAAAACAGTGTTAGCAAACTGCTATATTAAAAGAATGGTGTAACATTGTGACGTGAATTCACTCATCACAAGAAAGTTTCTCAGAAAGCTTCTTTCTAGTTTCTATCTGAGGATATTTCCCTTCTCACTATAGGCCTCATTGTGCTCCTGAATATCCCTTTGCAGATTCCGTGAAAACAGTGATGGTAATGTGCTCCAAGTAAAGAAAGGTGTAACTCTGGGAGGTGAACTCACACATCACAAAACAATTTCTCAGAGAGCTTGTTTCCAGTTTATATATGAGGATATTTCCTTTGTCACCATAGGATTCAATGCGATGCAAAATATCCCTTCTCAGATTCCCCAGAAACACTGTTAGTTAACTGTTCCATGAAAAGGGTCGTGTAACTCTGTGAGATGAATTAACACATCACAAAGTGGTTTCTCTGAAAGCTTCTTTCTAGTTTTTATATGATATTATTTAGTTTGTCACCATAAGCATGAATGTGCTCTGAAATATCCCATTGCAGACTCCAAGAAAATGGTGTTAGCAAACTGCTCAAAAAAAAAAAAAAAACATGATAACTCTGTGAGATGAATTCACACATCACAAAGGAGTTTCTCAGAAAGCTTCTTTCTAGTTTTTCTATATGGATATTTCCTTTTAAACCATAGACTTCAAAGTGCTCCCAAATATTCCTTCTCATGCACCACTGAAACAGTGATGTCACAGTACTCCCTCAACAGAAATGTTTACCTGTATGAGGTCAATACACAAATCACAAAGGATTTTCTCTGAAAGCTTCTCTCCAGTTTTTACCTGGAGAATTTTCTTCTTTCACCTTAGGACTTTATGTGCTCCTAAATATCCCATTACAGATTCCAGAAAAACAGTGTTACCAAACGACTCAATGAAAAGAAATATTTAACCCTGTGAGATGAATTCACCCAACAAAAAACAGTCTCTCAGAAGGTTTCTTTCTAGTTTTTATCTGAGGATATTTCCTTTTTCACCATAGGCTTCTCTGTGCTTTGAATATACCTTTGTAGATTCCACAAAAACATGCTTAACAAACTGTTCAATGAAAAGAATGGTTTACCTCTGGGAGATGAATTCACCCATCACAAAGAAATTTCTCAGAAGGCTCCTTTATTCCCTTCATCTGTGCAGCATATTTACTTTCCCACCATTAGCCTCAATGCGTTCCCAAATATCCCTTCTCAGACACCACAAAACAGTGAGATCAAACCGGTCAAGTATAAAAATGGTTTATCTCTATGAGGTGAAGGCACACATCACAAAAGTGTTTCTCAAGACCCTTCTCCCAGTTTTTATTTGAAGATTTTTCTTTTTCATCATCAGCCTCTATGAGCTCCAGAATATCCTTTTGCAGATTCCCCAAAAACAGTACTACCATGCTGCTCAATGAAAAGAAAGGTGTAACTGTTACACCTTTCACAAAACAGTTTATCTTAAAGCTTCACCCATCACAAAGCAGTTTCTCATAAAGCTTCTTTCTAGTTTTTATCTGAGGATGTTTCTTTTTTGAACATAGGCCTCAAGGTGCTCCCAAATATCCCTTTGCAAATTCCAGGAAAGCGGTTTAAGTACACTGCTTCCTGAAAATAAAGTTGTAACTCAGTGATATGAACTCACACATCACAAAGAACTTTCTCAGAAAGCTTTTTGTTTTTTATCTGAGTATATTTCCTTAGTCAGCAAAGGCTCCAATGCGATCCAAAATATCCCTTCTCAGATTCCACAAAAACAGTGCTACCAAACTGATCCATAAAAAGGATCATGTAACTCTATGAGATGACTTAACACATCACAAAGCACTTTCTCAGAGAGCTTCTTTCTGGTTTTTATATAAGGATATTTCCTTTGTCACCATAAGCTTCAATGCGCTCCTAAATACGCCATTGCAGATTCCAAGAAAACAGTGTTAGCCAACTGCTCAATGAAAAGAACAGTGTAACTCTGAGATGAATTTACATATCAGAAAGCAGTTTCTGAGAAAGGTTCTTTCTAGTTTTTATGTGAGGATATTTCCTTTTTCACCGTAGGTCTCAAAGTGCTCACAAATATCCCTTTGCAGATTCCAAAAAACAGTGTTAGCAAACTGCTACATAAAAACAAAGGTGCAACTCTCTGAAATGAATTCACATATCGAAAAGAACTTTCTCAAGAAGCTTCTTTCTAGTTTTTATCTGAAGATATTTCCTTCTTCACCATTTACCTCAATGTGCTCATGAATATCCATTTGTGGTTTCCACTTAAATAGTGTTAGCAAACTGCTCCATATAAAGAAAAGTGTAAATCTGTGAGTTGTCTTCACACATTGTAAAGCAGTTTCTCAGAAAGCTTGTTTTTGTTTTTTGTCGAAGAATATTTCCTTTGTCACATTAGTCTTCAATGCTCTCCCAAACATCCTATTGCAGATTCCAGGAAAACAGTGTTATCAAACTGCTCAATAAAAACAACAGTGTAACTCTGTGAGAAGAATTCATGCATGATGAAGTAGTTTCTCAGAAATCTTTTTACTTTTTAATTGAGGATATTTCCTTTTTCACCATAGGTTTCAATGTGACCCAAAATATCCCGTCTCAGATTTCCCCAAAACAGTGCTACCAAACTGTTACATGAAAAGAGTGGTGTAACTCTGTGAAATGAATTCACATATCACAGAGATGTTTCTCAGAAAAACTTCTTTCTAGTTTTTATCTGAGTATATTTCCTTTTTCACCATATTAATTAAAGCATTCCTTAATATTCCACAGCAGATAAACCGAAAAAAGCGTTAGCAAAGTTCTCAATGAAAAGAACGGTGTAACTCTGTGAGATGAGTTCACACATCCCAAAGTAGTTTCGCAGAAAACTTGTTTTTGGACTTTTATCTGTGGATATTTCCTTTGTCACCATAGGTTTCAATGCATTCCCAAATATCCTACTGCAGATTGCACAAAAACTGTGATTTCAAACTGCTCAACGAAAAAAATGGTGAAGCTCTATAAGATGAATTCACACATCACAAAGCTGTTTTTCAGGAGGCTTCTTTCTAGTTTTTATCTGAGGAAAGTTCATTTTTCACCATAGGCATCAAAGGGCTCAGGAATATCCCATTGCACATTCCATGAAAACAGTGTTAGCAAACTGCTCCAGGGAAAGAAAGGTGTTATTCTGTGAGATTAATTCACACATCACAAAGAGCTTTCCCAGAAACCTTCTTTCTAGTTTTTATCTGAGGATATTTAATTTGTCAATATAGGCTTCAATGCAGTCCAAAATATCCCTTCTCAGATTCCCCAAAAACAGAACTAAGAAACTGTTCCCTGAAGAGAATCATGAAACTCTGTGAGAAGAATTGACACATCAGAAAGTGGTTTCTCGGAAAGCTTCTTTCAAGTTTTCATATGATGATATTTCCTTTGCCACCACATGTCTCAAAGCACTCTCAAGGATTCCTTTGCAGAGTCCAAGAAAACAGTGTTAGGAAACTGCTCAATGAAAAGAACAGTGTAACTCTGTGAGATGAATTCACACATCACAAAGCAGTTCTTCAGGAAGTTTTTTTCTAATTTATATCTGATTATATTTCCTTTGTCACTAAAGGATTCAATGCGATCCAAAATATACCTTCTCAGGTTCCCCAAAAACACTACTACCAAACTGCCCCATGAAAAGTAGTGTGTAACTCTGTGATATGAATTTACAAATCACAAAGCAGTTTCTCAGAAAGGTTCTTTTTGGTTTTTATCTGAGAATATGTCCTTTGTCACCATAGGCTTCAATGCCCTCCCAACTATCCTATAGCAGATTCCACGAAAAAAAGTGTGATCAAACTGCTCATTGAAAGGAACGGTGTAACTCTGTAAGATGAATTCACATATCACAAAGGAGTTTCTCAGAAAGCTTCCTTCTAGCTTTTATCGCAGGATATTCCCTTTGTCACTATAGGCCTCAATATGCTCCCAAATGTTTCATTGCATATTCCACGAAAAGAATTTTGGCAAACTGCCCCATGAAAAGAATGGTATAACTCTGTGAGATGAACTCAGACATCACAAAGACCTTTCTCAGAAATTTTCCTTCTAGTTTTTAACTGAGGATATTTCCTATGTCACCAGAGGCTTCAATGTAATCCAAAATATCCTTTCTCAGATTTCCCAAAAACAGTGCTGCCAAACTGCTCCAAGAAAAGTATTGTGTAACTCTGTGAGATAAATTATCACATCACAAAGCGGTTTCTCAGAAAGCTTCTTTCTACTTTTTATATGAAGATTTTCCTGTCACCATAAGCTTCAATGAGCTCCCAAATATCCAATTATAGATTCAAAGAAAACTGTGTTAGCAAACTGCTCATTGAAAAGAACAGTGTAACTCTGAGAAGGATTCACACATCACAAGGATCTTTCTCAGAAAGCTTCTTTCTAGTGACTCTCTGAGGATACTTCCTTTGTCACCATATGTTTCAATGTGATCCAGAATATTCCCTCTCAGATTTTCCAAAAAATTCTGCAATTCTGTGAGATGAATTAACAGATCACAAAGTGGTTTCTCAGAAAGTTTCTTTCTAGTAATTATCTGAGGATATTTCCTTTATCACCATTTGCCTCAGAGCATTCCCAAATATCCCTTGGCAGATTCCACAAAAACAGTGTTAGCAAACTGCTCCATGAAAAGTAAGGTGTAACTCTGTCAAATGAATTCACACATCAAAAAGCAGTTTCACAGAAAGTTTCTTTATGGTTTTTATCTGAGGATATTTCCTTTGTCACCATAGACCTCAATGAACTCCCAAATATTCTATTTCAGATTCCATGAAAACAGTGTTATCAAACTTCTCAAGGGAAAGAGCACTGTAAAGCTAATAGATGAAATCACACATCACAAAGAAGTTTCTCAGAAAGGTTCCTTCAAGTTTTTCTCTGAGGATACTTCCTTCTTCACCATAGGCCTCAATGTATTCCCAAATATCCCTTTACAGATTCCAGGAAAACAGTGTTAGCCAACTGCTCCATGAAAAGAAAGGTGTAACACAGTGAAGTGAATTGACACATAACAAAGAACTTTCTCAGAAAGCTTCTTTCTACTTATAATCAGAATATTTCCTTTGTCACCAGAGGCTTCAATGAGATCCAAATATACCTTCTCAGATTGACAAAAAAAAGTGATAACAAGCATACCTTCTCAGATTGACAAAAAAACAGTGCTAACAAACAGTGCCATGAAAACAATCTTGTAATTCTGTGAGATGAATTCACAAATCACAAAGCAGTTTCTCAGAAATATTCTTTGAGTTTTTGTATGAGGATATTTTCTTTGTCACCATAAGATTTAATATGCTCTGAAATATCCCATAGCAGATTCCAAGAAAACAGTGTTAGCAAACTGCTCAATGAAAATAACAGTGTAACATAGAGAGGTGAATTCACACATCACAAAGCAGTTTCTCAGAAAACTTATTTTTGGTTTATATCTGAGGATATTTCTTTTGTCACCACAGGCTTCAATGCAATCACAAATATCCTATTGCAGTTTCCACGAACAGTGTCATCAAACTGCTCAATGAATAGAATGGTGTAACTCTGTGAGACGAAATTACACATCACAAAGCTGTTTCTCAGAAGGGTTCTTTCTAGATTTTATCTGAGGATACTTCCTTCTTCACCATATGCCTCAATGCATGCCCAAATATTCTGTTGCAGATTCCAGGAAAGCAGTGTTAGCAAATCCTCCATGAAAAGAAAGGACTAAATCAGTAACATGAATTCAAACAACACAAATAACTTTCTCAGAAAGCTTCTTTCTACTTTTTTATCCGAGGATATTTCCTTTGTCACCGTAGGCATCAATGCAATCCAAAATATCCCTTCTCAGATTCCCAAAAACACTGCTACCAACTGCTCCATGAAATGAACACTGTATCTCTGTGAGGTGAATTCACACATCACAAAGCAGTTTCTCAGAAAGTTTCTTTCTAGTTTTTAACTGAGAATAATTATTTTTTCACTATAGGCCTCAATGCAGTCCCAAATATCCCTCTGCAGATTCCACAAAAGCAGTGGTAGCAAGCTGCTCCATGAAAATAAAGGTGTAACTCTGTGAGATGTATTCAGATATGACCAAACCCTTTCTCAGAAAGCTTCTTTCTAGTTTTTTTGTGAAGATAATTTCTTGTCATTCTAGACTTCAATGCTATCCAAAATATCCTTTCTCAGATTACCCAAAAACCGGGCTAAAAAATTGATCCATGGAAAGAATTGTGTAACTCTAGGAAATGAATTAACACATCACAAAGTGGTTTCTCAGAAAGCTTCTTTCTAGTTTTTATATGAATATATTTCCTTTGTCACCATAAGCTTCAATGTGCTCCAAAATATCCCATTGAAGATTCCTGGAAAACAGTTATAGTAAATTGCTCAATGAAAACAACAGTGTAACTGTGGAATGAATATACACATCACAAAGAAGTTTCTCAGAAAGCTTCTTTGTAGTCTTAATCGAAGGATATTTTCTTTGACGCCATAGGCTTCAATGCGATCCAAAATATCCCTTCTCAGATTCCCCAAAAACAGGACTACCAAACTGCTTCATGAAAAGGAATGTGTAATTCTGTGAGATGATTTCAGAAATCACAAAGCAGTTCCTCAGAAAGGTTCTTTCTAGTTTTTGTCTCAGGATATTTCCTTTGTCACCATAAACTTCAATGGCCTCCTAAATATCCCTTTGTAGTTTTCAAGAAAACAGTGTTAGCAAACTGAACAATGAACAGAACAGTGTAACACTGTGAGGTGAATTCACACATCACAAAGCAGTTACTCAGAAAACTTCTTTTTGGTTTTTCTATGAGAATATTTCCTTTGTCATCATATTCTTTGTTGCACTCCCAAGTATCCTATTGCAGACTCCATGAAAACAGTGTTATCAAAAGGCTCAAAATATCATGGCTTAGCTCTGTGAGATGAAATCACCAGTCACAAAGCAGTTTCTCAAAAAGCTTCTTTCTATTTTTTATCTGAGGATATTTCCTTTTTCAACATAGCCTCAACGTGCTCCCAAATATCTTTTTGCAGATTCCACGAAAAGAGTATTTGCAATCTGCTCCATGAAAAGAAAGCTGTATCTCTTTGAGATGAGTTCACACATCCCAAATAACTTTCTCAGATTGCTTCTTTGTAAGTTTTATCTGAGGATATTTCCTTAGTCACCCTAGGTTTCAAGACGATCCAAAATATCCCTTCTCAGATTCCCCAAACACAGTGCTAACAAACTGATCCATGAAAGGAATCATGTAACTCTGTGAGATGATTTAACACATTATAAAGCAGTTTCTCAGAGGTCTTCTTTCTAGTTTTTATATAAGAATATTTCCCTTGTCACCATAAGCTTCAATATGCTCCAAAATATGCCATTGTAGATTCCAAGAAAACAGTGTTAGCAAACTGCTCCATGAAAAGAACAGTGTAACTCGGTGCCTTTAATTCAAACATCACAAAGTAGATTCTGAGAAAGCTTTTTTCTAGTTTTTCTATGAGGATATTTCCTTTTCCACTATAGGCCTCAATGTGCTCCCAAATATCCCTTTGCAGATTCCACGAAAACAGTGTTAGCAAATTGATACATGAAAAGTAAGGTGTAACTCTGTGTGATGAATTCACACATCAGAAAGAACTGTCTCAGAAAGCTTCTTTCTAGTTTTTAATCTGAGCATATTTCCAAGGCTTCAAATGCCATCGAAAATATCCCTACTCAAATTCGCCATAAACAGTGCTTCCAAACGGATCCATGAAAAGAATCGTGTAACTCTGTGAGATGAATTCGCACGTCACAAAGTGCTTTCTCAGAAAGGTTCTTTCTAGTTTTTATATCAGGATATTTGCTTTGTCAAATTAACCTTCAAAGCGCTCCAAAATATCCCATTGCAGATTCTAAGACCATGGAGTTAGGAAACTGCTCAATGAAAAGAATGGTGTAACTCTGTGATATGAATTTACACATCACAAAGAACTTTCCCAGAAAACTTCTCTCTAGTTTTTATCTGATGATATTTCCTTTGTTACTGTAGGGTTCAATGCAATTACAAACATCCCTTCTCGGTTTCCTCAAAAACAGTGCAATCAAACTGATCCAAGAAAAGAACCATGTAACTCTGTGAGATGAATTCGCAAAACACAAAGCAGTTTCTCAGAAAGTATCTTTCTAATTTTTGTCTAAGGATACTTCCTTTCTCACAGTAAGTGTCAACGCACTCTGAAATATCCCATTGTAGATTCCAAGAAAACAGTGTTAACAATCTGTTCAATTAAAAGAGCAGTGTAACTCTGTGAATTGAATTCACACATCACAAAGCAGTTTCTCAGAAAGCTTCTTTTTGGTTTTCCTATGAGAATATTTCCTTTGTCAACGTAGGCTTCAATTCACTCCCAAATATCATATTGAAAATTCCATGAAAACAGTGTTATCAAACTCCTCAATGAAAAGAATGGTGTAACTCTGTGAGATTAATTCACACATCACAAAGCAGTTTCTCATAAAACTTCTTTCTATTTTTCATCTGAGGATATTTCCTTTTTCACAATAGGCCTCAATATGCTCCCAAATATCCATTTGCAGATACCATGAAAATAGTGTTAACAAACTGCTCCATGAAAGGAAAGGTGTAACTCTGTGAGATGAACTCACACATCACAATAACTTTCTCAGAAAGCTTCTTTCTAATTTTTATCTAAGGATATTTCCTTTTTCGTTATATTCCTCAAAGCACTCCCAAATATCCCACTGCAGATTCCACGAAAAAAGTGTCAGCAAACGGATCCATGAATAAAAACGTGTAAATCTGTGGGATGAAATGAGAAATCAGAAATCAGAAAGTAGTTTCTCAAAACTCTTCTTTTTGTTTTTTTGTCTAAGGATATTTCCTTTGTCACCATAAGCCTCAATGCAATCCAATTTATCCCTTATCAGATTCCCAAAAAACCATGCTATGAAACTGCCACATGAAAAGAATGGTGTAACTCTGTGAGATGAATTCACACATAACAAACCTGTTTCTCAGAAAGCTTCTTTCTGGTCTTTTTCTAAGGATATTTCCTTTTTCACCACATTCCTCAATGTGTTCC
>NW_022314196.1:0-1751 GCF_002776525.5 Piliocolobus tephrosceles
GGCCTGAGTGATTACATTAAAATATTATTTTAATATATAAACTCTTTGTCATAGTGGTTTTAGAGTAGCGTTTGTTTAATATTACGTTTATATAAATTAAAAAACGAGAATTCTGTATACATATTGTTTATTTTTAAGTATATAAGATACACATTTATATTTTCATCTTGTTATATCTCCTTATAAACGTGAAGGAAGCGACACAATTTTTTTTAACGATTATATTTTTATAAGTGTATCTTACAATAAAATCAACATCAAAAATAAGCAGAATTTAGAGGGATAGAAAAAAAAAAAAATTAAATTAAATTAAGTTCTTCTCGAAAACTAAGCACCTCGAGGAAGAATCAAAGCATTACCTATATAAAAGGATATGTAAGAAAAAAAGAATAAAATATAAAAACATTCATTTGTATGTATATATATCTATGTTTTCGTGCGTATGTATGCATGCATAATATCAAATACACGACATCATAAACGTTTTATACGTTAAGTGTATACTAGTTTGCCCATTGTTCATGTAAAATTTAAAAAAATATATTTTGATAAATTGAAGAAAAGCTCACAATTGTGCACCAGTTTTAAATAAATTGATAGGTGATACTTAATTAAAATGTATGTTACATAATAATATTTAAATGTGTTCATATTTTTTTTTTTTTAGATTTTTTGCATTATAATATTTATCTATTTGTTTTATCTGTTTGCGTAATTGTTAATCCCACTTTGTGCATTATTTTTTATTTTTTTATCTTATGTGATTATCGTACAAAATAACAAAAAAAAAAAAAAAAAGGAGCATATATAAATGTCGAAATAATAATTTAGTTTGTTATTAAAAATATTATTTATGTATCTTATAAAAAATGATATATATATATATATGTATATATATATATATATATTTATAAAAAGCCTGAATCGTAAAAAATTTGACATTAAGTTAAGCAAAATTTTTGTGCTTGTTTTTTAACAAAATTATGACAAATTGGGGGGTTTCAATTTCACACGCCCAAAGAAATTTTATTTTTGAGGACTTTAGGTGAACGAAGTAAATAATGAAAAAAAGAAAAGAACAAATAAAATTATGAAAACAGAATGAATTAAAAAAAAATGGCAACACATTGATAATAAAAGAGAGATAAAATAAATTATACACATATATATTCTTATTCGTTTATTATTTATTTTTATTTATTTTTATTTTTTTGTTACTTGTTTGTTATTTATTTGCTATTTATTTTTATTTATTTTTATTTATTTTTATTTATTTTTATTTATTTTTATTTATTTTTATTTATTTTTATTTATTTTTATTTATTTTTATTTTTTTGGTATTTGTTTGTTATTTGTTTGTTATTTGTTTGCTATTTTTATTTATTTGTTATTTATTTGTTATTTATTATTTATTTATTTGTTAATTATTTTTCATCTACTTGTTTATTTGTTTATTTATTTACCTATTTATATTATGACTTTTCACATTTCTACCGACCACACATACATTACATGCTTCTTTTTTTTTTTAAATATGCCTTCATTACATTAACGAATATTGGTCCCTTCCGATTTTATTGAATATTAAAAAAAAATGAAATAAAATAACCGATCACATGATTTCATATATTAGTTTTTTTTAGCTGAATATTAATAAATAGTTTGTTTATATTATTTACTGCAAAAAAAAAGGACATTTTTAACTCCGTTTTGATTTTGTTTTGATTTTGTTTTGATTTTGTTTTGATTTT
>NW_022314197.1:0-5210 GCF_002776525.5 Piliocolobus tephrosceles
AAAGAATACTCCAATGCCATTTAAGGGAATGGGTTCTTCTGCCCCTATTCTTTGGAATATTTAGGGCTAATTTCTTAGTTTTTGACATCATAAAAATTTCAAAGTATTTCGTTCTAAGAGCCATTTCAAACAATTGACTACAATTTCAGAGCAATTACATGAGAGTAATACCAATAGAATTTTTAAGTTACCCGTAGTCCTATATCACTAACAATTATGTTCATGCTTGCATGTTCTCTTTTCATCTTTACTGTGTGCATACTTTCTCAGTAATGACGTGTAGACATTTTTTAAGCAGGAATAATTCTCGAGATAATTTTGTACGTTTCCTTTTTTCTTTTTAAGGTGTGTATTGGGTGGAGGAGCATTGTGCATGAAACTTCTCACAAAACAGGTGATTATGTTCTTATAATTCCCAATTTTCACCCTCAATAGAGTGTTTTGATTATGTAAGTTAGATTGTAAGTAGAAGGTTCTCTTAAAGAAATTTTAGTGGTTTTTTTTTTTCATAATCCCTGCTTTCAAGGATGAAAAAGGTAAACCAGTAAAATGAGATTGTACTTGGTGCTGAATCTATGCCAGGATAGGCATTAAGAGTGACCTTTATTTAAGATTCTAATTTGCTCGTGCTGGGCACTTAGAACATTGGTTTGTTGCTTTTTGTAAGATTCTAGAAATGTTCCAAATTTACTTTTCCCCCTTTTCCAGACGTTTTAACACTGATCTGCTGCTGTTGAGGTATATGCCATTTTGTTAGGCCTTGTCAAGTGGGAATCAGGAATGCTGCTGTGTCCCCGAGATGTTTTGTTCTTCCTATAGGGATGAAGCAGTGCCTACTCGATAATCGGTCATTGTTCAAAGAAATGCCTCCTGACTCAAAAGCAAAGCCAGAGTGCAGCTTGGAGTAAATAAGGTACTTGTATTAAGAATTTTACCTAAACCATAAGATATATTTTGTATTACTTTGTGAGCCTTCGTCCTGTCTTGATTTAATTCTTTTTGAGAGAATTCATTTCATTTTCATTTAGTTTGTTTTCTTCTTGTTGCAAAGACGATCTATAGAAAATGCAGAAGTATAAGAAAATGGAAGATACTAACTGATAATCACTTAATGATTTAGTACCTGCTTGTTTAGTCTTTGTTATATTTACTGAAGACAAACATGGCTACAGTTGTAAATTTATTATTGGTATGTGTACACTAGTGAGTTAAAAGTTATATGTACTTTGAAGTTTTGCAAAATTGAGTTCATATTATGGAATTAATTCCTGATGAACTTTTACATGCTAGGCACTAGTCTTTTTATTTATGGATTGACTTTTACTTGTTTTCCCTTCTGTGCCTATGCTTACCAAGTCTTTTTAATTTTTACTTTTTATTCTTTCAATCCTCTTAATAACTTAAAAAGAGGGTATTACTAATATCTGCATCTTGTAGATGAGGTAACTGAAGGAAGGTAACTTATCCAAGGTCACAGGCAGCAGAACAAGGATTAAAACCAGACAGTCTGGCTGCCCAAGGCCCAACCGAGAGGAGCTGAGAGCACGCCATGGGGCAGAAGGATGTTGTTCAGACTGGTTTTCTGTTCAGTGAACATGAAATGCAGGCTGTAACCTTAATTCTAGGACATTACTGAGAAAGCCTTCCAAAGCCATAGCTTTTTTACCATGACCATGACTTTTAGCAATAATTTTTGGTTTAAAGGCAACATGGTGCTCTAAGAAGCTTCTGTTCACTTTTACGAAGGGACTGGTTGTTGAGCTAAATAGTGAAATGCAGGAGCACACAGCCTTTAGGGCAGCTTTGGACCTATTTCTATGGTCAGGGAAAGACACCTGTCTTTCCTTGCTGCCCACAACCTCCAGTTATTCACCTTCAGATCTTCCTAGTCTGTGATCACATTCAGATGAGAGATCTGTTTTGTTTCTTCCAGGGTAGGAGGAAGTGAGTCACCACCTATACTAAGCAGTCTAGTATTCTGTGTATAAATGAGCAAGTTTGGGGAGGCAAATTTGTAAACCTTGTGTAATCCTAAGATTCTCCAAGAGAATCTAAGAGAATGTGAGCATTATGCATGGTGGTAAAGTGGTCATATGTTAGTTGTATCCACAGCTCTCATCAAAAGCAGACGCCAATACTTTTCGAGGGAATTTTTCTCTAACTGAAACCTATAGGTTGCCAAAGATTAAAAGCAGGCAACTATGAATTCAGATAAATCATAACATTCAAGTAGTCAACCCAACATGTTTGAGAATTGTTAAAAATAATGAATAACATATTTCCCAAAGACTAGTTTTTGGAATTATCAGATACACGACACAAACTTCAAATATTAAAATTGGGGGAAAATAGGTACATGTGAAATCTAATATATATATATATATATATAAACATATAAATTCACTCATAAAATTAAGCAAGCAGTAAGACCACCAGAAATGATGAGGAAGACCTGAAAGGAAAATGGATGAAATAGAACTTACAGAAATAAAATACATAGCTGGGTATGGTGACACACACACCTGAAATCCCAGCACTTTTTGGGAGGCTGAGGTGGGAGGATGGCATGAACCCAGGAGTTGGAGACAAGCCTGGGCAACATGCTAAGAACTCATTTCTACAAAAAATACCCCACCACCACCACCAAAAAAAAATTAGCTGGGTATAGGGCACCTGCCTATAATCCCAGCTACTCAGGAGACTGAGGTGGGAGGATCACTTGAGCCCAGGAGGTCAAGGCTGCAGGTTCGTGCCACTGCACTCTAGCCTTGGGTGACAGAGTGAGACTCTCTCTCTGAATAAAATAAAATTAAAAATGTAATTGTTGAAATAAGAAACTCAGTGGATGGATTAGACACAAGAAGAAAGAATTAATTGGTTAGATGATTCTCTGCAAAAAGTTAGTCAGTATGTTACATAGAGAGACATGAGGATAGATGATAGGGCAGGAGTTGGTGGACTTGGCAGGGACAGGGAGATCAGAATGAGGTCTAAAATACGTCTTAGTGAAATCCCTGGAGGACGTATTAAAATAATATTAGAAAGTGAGAGAAATGTAAGTTCCTTGTTTTGTTTTATTTGTTTGTTTGTTTGTTTTTGTTTTGAGACAGAGTCTCACTCTGTAGCCCAGGCTACACTGCAGTGGAATGATCTTGGCTCACTGCAAGCTCCACCTCCTGGGTTCATGCCATTCTCCTGCCTCATCCTCCCAAGTAGCTGGGACTACAGGCATCCACCACCATGCCCGGCTAATTGTTTGTACTTTTAGTAGAGATGGGTTTTCACCGTGTTAGCCAGGATGGTCTCAATCTCCTGACCTCCTGATCCGCCTGCCTCAGGCTCCCAAAGTGCTGGAATTACAGGTATGAGACACCGCACCTGGCCCAAAAGCTTTGGTTTTTATAGATATTAAACATGTCTTTTGTTTAAGAAAAAATAATCTTAACAATAACATAGAAGAATAAGAAACATTTTTCCAAAAAAGAGAAACCATTGTGATTATTTTATCTTATTGGAATGTTGAATAATATAGTCTGCTTCATTAACCATCAAGCGTGCTATGGATTTTCCATTTTTATATGATCTGTATCTCAGTAACGTAATACTGGTAATTTTTGTACTGTATGAAAAATATAGGTCAAAATCATAGACCTTGAATAGAAGCTGGGTCATGAAGATAGCTCTGGAGGAACACATAGATACACAAAAACTGAAAAACATACATATAAAGTATACACACATATTTTTTAAAGTTTTAAAGCATTTTAAGCAAAAGCCAGCCCCTCCCCTCTCCGAGTGGGTGGCCTCTCCCGTTTTAGACTGGGTGGGGACAGCGGTTGCATGGGCAGCTTTCCTTGTGAGCCACAGGTCCCTCTGGCCATGCTGCTGTCTGGCCACACCCCCTTTCCCTTTCATCTTTCTCATTGACCAATGGGCTTGGAGCATTAAGGCCACACCCCTATTCCGCATTCTACTGGGGCCCTGGTTACGCCTCCTCTGGCTCAGTCGCACAGCAACCTGGTTGGTGACTGGAGGTGTTGATCAGTGCTCGCTGGGATTTTGCTGATGTGGCCCCAACCCCGCCTCCCTCCCCACCCTGCGATGGCAGGAGAAACTCGACAGAGCAAACTGGCAGGAGCCAAGAAAAAGGTAAAAACACACTAGGTCATGGCCCCCCAACCCAGTCACAGATCCCCTCCGATGACAAGACTCCTGCCAGAGTCCATACCACTTCTGAGGCACACCAGACTGGGCCCCCCCACCCCAGTGCCTCTGTGCCTCTGGGCTACCCCCACCAAAGTTTTGTCAGTCAGCCCCACCACTTCATCAAGCAGCCCTGTCCCTGCCTTCGGCAGTCACACCAGGGTGACTTTGGGCGGGTGACTCCTGGGTCTCCCCACTCCATTAGTGGGCCCTCATCTCCTGCCACCCGAAGCTTGACCTCCCTGGGCTCTTTGGGCTCACGTCTCCAAGAACCTGGGTCCCCCAGCCCCAGACTCCACCCTTGCCAGTCATCCCTGGGGGACTTTGGGACTACGGGACTTTGGGACACTGGTGACTCCTAGGGCTCCCTGCTGCAGACTCTGTCCGCCACTCCTGCTACCTCAAGGTCGCTCTCCCTGGGCTCTTTGCACTGGCGTCTCCAAGGACCTGGGTCCCAACCTTGTGTTTCCCTCCCCCATTGTGGAGCAGTGACTCGGACATGCTACTGATGTGGTCCCTCCCCCCGACCTGGAGGAGTGGAATGTGGTGATGTCACAGTCCACCTAGGAACTGTCATTACTGGAAGACCGGCCTTTGATCTTATGACCCAGTCCCCTAAGCATTCTCACCCCATTTCTGGTTCCTCTGGTCACAGCACAAATTTCCAGCTGGAAGGGGAATGGAGACTGTGGGACGTAGGTGCAAGAGGTTCCAGGCTGCCTCACTCCCTTAACATCGACATTGACAGGGCAAAAGCCTACACTTACCCTGTGAGCGCAAAACATTGACAGTATCTCTGGGTGACAATGGGAGAATGGGTTTGGTTTGGTTTTCTCCCAGGTTTCTACTTTCCAGAGAGATTTTAACATTTTTTTCTGAGTTCTCCACCTCGTATTCTAATTCTCCATGGTTCTGGGACCAGGCTGCCCTTCAGTCAGTGTTGTCTGAAGTGAGATTCGCTCATCTTCTGAGGAATAGATCTTGGGAAACTGAACTTGACAGCTTGA
>NW_022314198.1:0-12168 GCF_002776525.5 Piliocolobus tephrosceles
GCAAGAAACTAAAGTTTGAAGAATTGCATGGCAAAACAATTATAAAACTACTGAGTTATATTAAATAATTAATCATATCACAAATATTCAATTGACAAAGAATCCTGCAAAAGTCTAATTTTAGGGTCTGGGTGTTTCTGGGTTTTATTTTTTCCCAGCTATATTCAGGTATAATTTAAAAATGAAAATTATGTGTATTAAAAGTGTACAACTTGATGATTTGATATATAGATACACTGTAAACGGATTACCACAGTCAAGCTAATTAATATATTCATAACCTGGCAGTAACCTGCATGTTTGTGTATTTGTGTGTGTGATGAGAACACTTAAGATCTACTTTCTAAGTAAATTTGAAGTAAACAATATGGTATTATTAGTTATAGTCACCATGATGTACATTACATTCCAAGAATGTATCCATCTTATAAATGAAAGTTTGTGTGCTTTGACTAACATCTCCCCATCCCCACTCCCCAATACCCTTGCAACCACCTTTCTAACCTCTGGTACTATGTATGAGTTCAACTTTTTTAGATTTCACATATAAGTGAGATCATGTGATATTTGTCTCTTTGTCCCTGGCTTATTTCACTTAACATAATGTCCTCTTGATTCATCCCTGTTGTCACAAATGGCAGAAATTTTTTACGGTCAAATAAAAATATATCTTATTGTGTGTATATGTATAAACACATTATCCATACACATATATCACAAAATAAAGACCTAAATATAAGATCAGAAATTTCAAATCTCTTATAACAAAACATAAGGGAAAAGTTCCTTGGCACTGGTTTTAGCAATGATTTTTTTTTCTTTAATATGATCTAAAAAGCACCTGAAACAAAGGCAAAAATAAACTTATAGGACAAAAGTAAACTTACAGGACTATATCAAACTGAAAAGCTTTTGCACAGGGTATAAAATAATCAACAAAATGAAAAAGATAGTTTAGAGAATGGGAGAAAATATTTGTAAACCATTTATCTGGTAAGGTGTTACATCCAAAATATAAGAGAAATTCATACAACTCTATAGCAAAATCCAAATGACCCGACTAAAACATGGGCAAAGGACCTGAACAGACATTTTTCCAAAGAGCTTTCCTTAAGTACTGTGCGCTAATTTTTCATATGCTTTCACTCATCTATGTTTTATCTTCCTCTGTCTTTGTCCCTAAAGAGATCACATAATAAATATCTAATTGGTAGAGAATACATGAGTATTGTTAGCTATAGAACACATATCTTTATTTTTTGATAAAGTACTCCTGTATTTGTATTTCCAAAGCCACACTTTGTTCAAAGCTTTATGTACAACACTTTTATTTACCTGATCTTTTAAAGTATCCCATCTTTGTCTTTATAACTGTGCTACTTAAGTCCCAGCCTCTTTCTCTATTCAAGATATGAGGCTGTTTCTTTCATTTTTTACAATTATTTACAATTACCATTTAACTTATTTTAAACATTTTTTCTATAGTCACCAAATGAAATGTTTCCTGTTTAATATTTTTCAAATTTGAGAAATGGTGAGTGCACTTGGAAAATAAATTTTACTAAATGTGTTTTTCAACTTCGTAGAAAGGTGCTGCCTTGACTGTGAGTAGTTATCAAAAATATCCTTTAAAATTAAATGACTTTTACTCTCTTTTTGTCCTTAGTCACATCTGAATACCTGGAAAAAACATCTGTTGTTCTTTGAAGTATCTGTATTTTTTAACTTAAAAGCTTACTTGAAACATTTATTTGCATAGAAATAAAGGAGTATATTTATAAGTAACTACAGCTGATATTTGATGAACTTACAGAAAGCTAAAATTTGCTTCCTCATAGTACATCTAAAAGTTACAAAGCCATGCATAGGAAGAGGATTAGTAAGATACAATGTCATTTTTCATTTGGTTTATTCAAATACATGTTTTGGTTTCTCTAAATAAAAGCTTGAATCATTGCTTGATATAGTTTGGATGTGTATCCCTGTGTAAATCTCATGTTGAAATGTAATCCCCAATGTTGGCGGTGGAGCTTGGTGGAAGGCGATTGGATCAAGGGAAATAATTTCTTATGAATGATATACTACTATAACCTTGGTGCTGCCCTCCAGGTAGTGAGTGAATTCTTAGGAGATCTGGTTGACTAAAAGTGTGTAGCTCCTCCTGCTGTCTTGCAACGACTCAAACAATGACTCAATTTCCTTTAAGTTCAGGAAATAAGAGTGGTAGTTACTAATCAATATGCTTGTTTACTCTTTTTTTCGCTCTCTTGCTTCTGATTCTACCACAGGACATGCTTGCTCCCCTTCATCTTCCACCATTATCATAAGCTTCCTGAGGCCTCCCTGGAATCTTGAGTAGATGTTGGCACCATGCTTCCTGTAAAGCCTGCAGAACTGCAAGCCAAGTAATTTTTTTCTTTTAATAAATTATCCAGTTTCGGGTATCCCTTTATAGAAATAAATAAATGCAAAATGCAATCCTATCAATGCAAAAATGGCCTAATACATTGCTCTTAAAAAACAAGAGCTATAGCTTTACTAGATTGTTAATTCAAGTTTCTTTCACCCAGATGTCCCTGCTTCATTTTCTCATGAAGATGGAGTTGAAACTTTATTATTATTTTGGCTTCTTTCAAACTACCTTAGGAAGACTAAACAATTCTAATAATTTAAAGGATACCACATTGACAACAGACAAGCCAATTGCAATGGAGTATGAAGGAAGGAGACACCCTAGTGTTAAAAAATGAGAAAAGGGAAATAGTTGATTGTTGGGAAAGAGAGGATTTTTTTTTTTTTGTTTTGTTTTCTATTCTTGGTTCTAGCAAAGAGCCCTAGTCCTGGTACATTCCTTTATTAAAATGTTTATATTTGAGTTCTTACTAAAAATAGCTCAGCCCTATTTTCCTCATATGAATAATAATGAAGATATTTCCAAAATATGTCCACCTAATACAATTTTCAAAATAAAACCAGTCCCATTCATGAAAGTGATTACATAATTAACAAATTCAGACTATAATTATTATAGATTTTTCTATAGTACTCTGAATAGTTTCTACCCTCACTGTCCAGAGAAGATGTCTATACAATTATCTGAAATACCACAGAGACATTAAAGTTGGTTAATGAAGAAGTCACATGTATTTCTTTAACACTGTTTTATTAGCTCTTATTTGTCACACAGCACTTCTTAAAACAAAGGAGTTTTCTTCCCTACCTTCTGGGAATTCATTAAAAATACTTTATTCATTTTTTGACCTTGTATATTTGGTGATTAGTTATGTTACCCAGCATAAAATGGACGTGGGTGCTTTTATGTTATGAACAAAGAAACACGTTTTTTTTTCTTTAAATAAGGGATAAGCAGATTTTTCATATGTTAAAATGGAAAGTGAATAAAACCATGGAAGATAGAAATCAGATCATATCTCAGGTTGAATATTTCAATGGCCAAACTTATGCGAGTATGCAGAAAACACAGGCTCGTAAAAGGAATGTACTACAACCAAAATCTCAACTTTTTTTCAATAGAAAAACAAGGTTCCAACAAAATGTGTTTTCAAATAAATTATCCAGTAACAACTGTGGAAATTTTATTTGACAAAACATACTTTATGTCTGATAGAAGTAAAATGAAACTACTAATCCAATGCACTTAAACATTTATCAATAACAAAAGAATCAACATACATGGTACCAAAATGTATTAAAATGAGAAACATTTTATGCAGAAGCATAATGTGCATCTATATGAAAATGTGTAGTATAAGTAACTATACTCATTAATACCAAGTTTAGGTTCATCTAAAGTCCCTCAAGTATTATCTAGGTAAAAGGCATTCGAGTCATAAGATATACTTAGGTGATGATAAACAAATCCATTATGGTGTTCAATAGTAAGGTGAGAACAGATGCTGGAGGTAAAAATGGGCATTTAAAAAACAAACAGAAAAAATGGGCATTTATAAGCAATTGACTATTGGAAGATAGTAGGCAGTTGTAAGAACTATTTACAATATTATGTGAGTGACTGGGAAGCTATCTATGTTACTCAAAAAGGGAAATAGGCAAGGACAAACACAGCGGAAAACCTGCAGAAACTTCAATTAATCAGTTTTAGACCTAGTTAAATAAATGTGTGGAAACGGCAGTGAATATCCTTCTGCAATGCAATTAGGCAATTATAAATTTGTATCTGTTCAGGAATGATATCAATCCTGGATTTTATTGTCATTGGCATAATGGTGAGTGTTTCTAGAACATACACACTGAGCAAAAGTTTAGAAAATAACCTAGCAAGAGTTTTGGAAATCACATATAGGAATGTGACAAATAAAGTCCATATAGAGAACAATCATCATCATAGCAGTAAAAAAATCAAAGAATCTGCAATACTTTGCAGCATCACAGAAACATAGGCAGATGGAATTTTAAGACTGACCAGAGAGCAAAATGTACCATTCTTAAATTAGATGTAGAGGCTACAGAAAATCTTTGGTTTGGCAATAAGCAGGAAAAAAAAAAAAAGGAGTGATTTATGAAATGAAATGGGGGGTGAATAATAAGTTTTGAAGTTTGTTTTTATTTTATTTTTTGTAAGTTTGCAAGGGAAGTTGAGGCCATTATTGACTAAAAATTAGAGAGGAGAAGAATTTCACCAAAAGAATGACTAAACATGATTGCTAGTGAAATAAACAAGTGGAAAATGAAAAACTGAAGATACAAGAGAAAGCGATAGGCAGGAACATATGTGATGAAATGCTAAAGTGGTAATTACTAAATATAATAATTTGGTACTAGAAAGAAGAGTACAAATTAACTGGACCTGCAACATCCCTAGAGCTATGCGTTATTGAAAATTGCATTAGCTTTGTAACCTTTGGCAAATTATTTAATGACTTGGGATCTATTTCTTCATCTGTGAAATGTGGGTAATAAACACACATGACTCATCTACAGAGCACTGCGTGAAAATATAAAAAAAAGGTGCTTCATCAGTTGAAAAATATTATAGAGAGGATCAATGTTTTTATTTCCCTGAAAAAGGATTTTGGAAACAGAAAATAAGGCTAGTAGCAAAAGTATTCCATCACTTTTATGATATAATGATTTACTGTGCCTAGATTACTTAATAGGTTAAATTTGCATAGAAAACTTACTGCTTTTTCATTATTACTTGTCCAATTTACTGATAGCATACTCTATAATCTCCCATTAAAATAATTCTCAGTTGAGATATTTAATTTAAATTACACCTATGGATGCACTCTTGCCAACTCTAAAGCAAATTTCCCATGAATGTATCCAAAGTTATGAATTAAAGGACTCTCTTAATTGGCCTTATACATTCATATGATACGACCAGTATTATGTAGCAATAAAAGTTGCAATAGCCCTTAGGACCCCACGTCGTGACAAGCAGCCTACGGTAAGCAATAAAGATTCAAGGATAACATTATGAATCAGATTTCTAAGTATATGCGCACAATGAGAAAGCAAAAGCATAGAACATATTTTTATTTGTACATGCAAAAATAGTTTCTGGTAATAAAAATGTCACCATATGATATTGCAGGGAATACTTCCACTCACTGCTCCTAGAGGGATTCATAACACTATAACTAGAGGTTTTCATTCCCTGAGGATTTCAAAATGCAAATTGATTTGTTCATTTTCCTGGTTTAGAGAAACATAATAGTTCATGCTGCCCCATGAGATTCTTCAGATTTCCTTGACTGAAGTCAAAATACTTATTAATACTTATGCGTAAATGCCTCCAGGGTCATACTAAAAGCACAAAAGCTCACTAAGATCCATTGAATAATTTTTAGAATCACCTGGAATTTTAAATATTCAAGATTAAATACTACAAAATATATTTTATTTTTGAAACCAACCAAAATTACCATTACATTTTAATTCCTATTTTTCAATGGTTCATAAAAACAAGAATCTAAAATTGCATCATAAATCCTTACTTAAAAGTACTTGCACTAAAATTATACCCACTATTGAAGGTAATATTTGGAATACCATATTTAAGATACAGAAAGAAATATTTTATAGATGTAGGAAGACAATGAAAACCGTCTTTATCACAATCAAACTGAAAAGCTTTCAGCCAGAATCGTACTATCTAACAAATGTATATTGTACACAGACTGCACGTCATGAACCAGACAGGGCTGCTGCAGTAACATATATATATATTAAAAAAAGAAAATACTTTTTCCCTTTTGGAAGGGTATAGGGAAGCTTGATAAGTTTTGTAATGTTCATAAGTAACTGTTGCTGTAAGAATAAATGCAGAGTCTGAAGATAGTTGAACAGGGGAGGATTTAGGTATGGGCAGATATCCGAAAGACTTCTTTGAAGGAAACACTTTTGCCTTACTAGATATTTTGTCAGGGCTTTGCCAGGGGACGTATGCAAAGAAACGTAGGTGGGAGAGAACGTAGCATGATGAGGAAAGTACAGGTAGTGAAAAAAGGCTTGCCTAAAGATGGAGATAGTAGGAATGACAGGTGAATAAAAAACATGAATTCCTTCTGTAACATACTAAAAAGTGAGAGAGTTTTTTCACTGTATAGCGGAGGCCATTTTAATATTTAAGTGTAATTTCAAAGCAGTCTCCTAGAGAGATTATTCTGATACCAGTGCGGCTAAAAGCAGAGCCAGGGAAGCCAAATCACGGGGAGGAAAACATCTCTCGAGAAACACGGAGATGAGAGGACTCAGGCATAAATGCCTACAGTGGAAAAGTGGTTTTCCTTTGTAATTCATCCCATGTGACAGAAAAACAACAGAGAAATGTATGTGCACACTCGAGTTTCAGACTTGAGTAATGGGGTGGCTACTGTGAAAAATCACAAATGTAGGAGTATGGCAGCAGATGACCTCATGGGATAAGATGGACTATAATACAGAGAGTGGCTTAAGATACATTGAAATAAGGCATTGTCAGATAGTTAAAGATTTCAGTCTCCATCCAGTCCTTGAATAGCCCTAAATTTCAAGCATCTTAAATATTTTCAAGGTTAAACAGGCTCATAGGAATTTAGGATGTTCCATGTAGGAGTTTAGGGTAGAATCCATTACCACTGTTGTTAGAATGATGCTGGTTAAATTGTATAACCTTAATTCTATAAAGACAGGAACTCGCAACTGTTGTGGGGTCTTGAGAACTGCACTATTACACAATTGAAGACAAATCTAGTTGCATCTTTACCTGGAAAATAAGAAGAGAAACCCACTGAGACAGAGCCAGCTAGTTGTCTCCTTCTGGCCATGTCTTCTATAATAATACACATTTTAGTACAGTGTGTGACCATCTAGGCAAAACAAAAGTTCCCAGGTTCCACACAGATGTGCATGACCTTACAAATGGAATATGAGCAGAAATGATATATTTACTTTCCAGGTCACACCAAATAGAATGTGCACTTCCAAGTGGGAGGCAAAGAGGTAATTTGAAACACAAAATCTAAGCCACAATTTCATGATAAAAAGCAAAGGCCTAGACAGTCTTGGTCCTCAACAACTTGGAGGTGCCAACCACAAACTGCTGATATGCAGAGTGTGAATATGAATGAAATACACTTCAAATTGGTTAAGACATTTTTGGTTTCTCTTGCTATCCCAACACATGCATAGGAAATGTTCTGAGGTCAGTTCAAATATGTGCAGAAGATGCCTAATTATTATCCACTTAGAAATTGAAGACAACTATGACAAGCATGTTGAGTTAGCTTTTCACAAACAAGCATTTAATTTCTATCCTTTTAATGAGAATAAATGAAGCTCAGATGTTTAGCAAAGCAGTTTGGGCATGGGCACAAGCCAAATAAAGTTTCTGTTATCTGAACTAAGATTAAGACAGTATGCAGAAAGACAATGTAATTGCAGTCATATCCTATATTTAATCCTTATTATTTTTACTTGTGCTGTTGGTTTTGTGATGAGCTAAACTTAGGCTATCAAAGGATGAAAAATAGTAATAGATATTAAATCAAAAATAGATAACTCATCAGACACTATATTTCAAAATAGGAGGTAATCTTTATGAGTAAAAATTAAACACATGATTATGCCATACCCAGTGAATATTTTTATTTTTATTTTTTATTTTTAAAATTTTTGTGGGTGCCTAGTAGGTGTATATATTTATGTATATTTATCAAAATATACAGGAGATACTTTGATACAGGCATGTAATGTGAAATAAACACATCATGAAAATGGGGTATCCATCACCTCCAGCATTTATCCTTTGAGTTAAAATGAATCCAATTACGTTATTTGAGTTATTTTAAAATATGCAATTATTATTGACTATAATCACCCTATTGTGCTATCAAATAGTAAGTTTATTCATTCTATTTTTGGACCCATTAATGATCCCCACCTCCCTGCAATCCCTCACTATCCTTTCCAGCCTCTAGTAACCATCCTTCTACTCTCTATGTCCATGAGTTCAATTGTTTCGATTTTTAGATTGCACAAATAAGTGAGAACATGCAGTGTTTCTCTGTCTGTGCCTGACTTATTTCACTTCAAGTAATGATCTCCAGCTCCACTCATGGTGTTGCCAATGACAGGATTTCATTCTTTTTTTATGCATGAATAGTAGTCCATGGTGCATACGTACAAAATCTCTGACAAAAGATTAATAACCAGAATATATAAGGAGCTCAACAACTCTATAGGAAAAAAATCTGATAATTCAATACAAAATGGGCAAAATATTTGAATAGACATTTCTCAACAGAAGATATATGAATGGTAAAAAGGGATATAAAAAGATGCTCAACATCATTCATCATCAGAAATGCAAATTAAAACTACAATGGGATATCATCTTACCCCAGTTAAAATGGCTTACATTCAAAAGACAGGCAATAACAAATGCTGACAAAGATGTGGAGAAAAGGCAACCCTCGTACACTGTTGGTGGGAATGTAAATTAGTCCAACTACTGTGGAGAACAGTTTGGAGCTTCCTCAGAAAATGAAAAATTGAGCTACCATATAATCCAGCATTCTCACTGCTGGGTATATACACAAAAGAAAGGAAATCCAGTCTATCAAAGAGATATCTGTACTTCTATGTTTGTTGGAGACTGTTCATACTAGATAAGGTTTGGAAGCAACCTAAATGTCCATCAACAGAGGAATGGATAAAAAAATTCAGTGAAAAAATTTTTTTCTAATTTTATTACTTACAATATTTATAATAGCTAAGATATTCAAGCCTTATAGAAGTTAAAAGCTAAAATTTACAAAAAGTACCTTATTTTCACCTTAAAAAGATTTGAGGCAATATGGTATTATTTTAAATATGAGAAAACTAAATTTGAAAAAGTTTAATTTAATATATAATCCTAGCATCATTGTGCTATTCTTCTTCACATTTACCATATCTAATGTATATTGATCATTTACTATATATCAGTAACTATGTGTTCTTTTCATATTTCACCTTATCTAATATTCATTGTTTTACAGGTGGAAAGGAATGTTTCAGTGGGGCCTGTGGTTACCAGTTCCATTTGCTATGAAATCCTTACTTAAACCCAGGACCGTTTGAAATAAAACTTTGTTCATTTAACCACTATTCTACATAACGAATATCGTTGTTTGTGAATAAAAGTTTAACAAATGGAAAAGATTCACTTAAAAATAATATTTGATTATTGGCCAGGCACAGTGGCTCACGCCTGTAATCCCAGAACTTTGGAAGGCCGAAGCGGGTGCATTACCTGAGGTCAGGAGTTTGAGACCAGCCTGGCTGACATGGTGAAACCCCGTCTCAACTAAAAATACAAAAATTAGCTGGGAGTGTTGCCAGGCACCTGTAATCGCAGCTACTCGGGAGGCTGAGGTAGGAGAATCTCTTGAACCCAGGAGGTGAAGTTTGCTGTGAGCCAAGATCATGCCACTGCACTCCAGCCTGGGTGACAGAGCGAAACTCCATCTCAAAATGATAATAATATTTGATCAAACATGTTTTACAGTATCATATCTGCAGTTATTAGCTATTAAGTATTAATTAGTAAAATGATCAAGGGAAGTCTCATTCATTATGGAAAATAAAGTTGGATAATTACAGAGTGTTTTGGGATATCCATCAATAAGACAGTTGTTTGAGTGTCTGCACAAAACTCAGGTATTTATAGAGGTTAAGAGGGCCAAACTTATTCCCTTAACTTCTAAATAATCTCCCTCTGCAGCCCTAAATGCTAAATGAAAGTTCCAATATAATCTGTTAATATGATGTCATGGTCATTCCTGTGATTGAAATATTATCTGGAGAATATACTTTACACAAATTTTAGACATCAAAACTTTTCTCAAAATAATTTGAGTGATTTTTTTTTTTTTTTTTTTTTTTTTTTTTTGCCTAGAAGAATCCTGAACAAACTAACAGAGTAATGAGATTCATATATTGTCAGATGATAAAAAGGAAGGTTCTAGACATGTCTAGTATTATTTTTCAAAATCATCTAATGCTCCAGTTTCTCTGATGCATATGCTATCCCAAAGTAGTGTGTGATTCAGGTACGAGGCAGCTGAAATTGTTTCCTTTTATTTGCCATTATTCAACTAAGGATATTAAGAATTTCAGTGCTCTTTCTATAGGTTACACACACAACACACACACACACACACACACATTATAATATGTGTCTGTGTTTTCCAGTAAACATATATTTTTATTGTTTTTTCAATGAAAAGTTGTATATCTTTTTAAGCTGCCATATTGTGCAATCTCTGCTTTGTGAACCGAAATTGAAATCTGTGTTCACAATCAATGTCGTCTTCAACCTTCTCTTTCCTGACAAGAGGTAGTTTTCCTCAGCACTGATTCATTTGTGTTCTCCCCATCAGTGGGTTCTGCTACCCCTGACTTCATCTGTGTGCCAGCAATATTACAAGATGCAATGACAGAAATGTATAGCCCATTCGTCTGCAGTATATTTTTCTGTTCAAAATCCAACAGGTCAGAGCATCTAAGTGTCAATTCCAAGATAAATATTTTCATAAAGTAGCCGGAGTTCCAACTTCATGCTTTATATTTCTACTTAAGCATTAGGAAGGGTGCATCATATTGCTTAGTTCCAAAAATGGCTACAACATTGAAATAACTTTACAAATCATAGAGTCCATGTTTTTGAAACTCGAGATTATATTCACACTCATTTCCACAGCCATTCTTGTGGCTTGTAGTTTCCAGATTCATTAATTTTTTTAATCTTCATTATTTTCCTGTAAATAATGACATAGAGCCAGGTAAGATTATTATTAGAAGAGTTTAGTCAACTTCCAATAGTTCAGAAGACAAAGTTATATTTCATGTAAATTTAATGTAGTGCTTTTGATGTTAACTATAGGAACAAGTGTAATGTTAGAAGTCAAAGAGTGGAAAACTAACCAAGACTGGTTTTCTTGGCTCATTAATTTTGCAATGCGGTTGTACTTGGATTGTTCATAAAGATTGCCTAAGAGCAGTAGATACTCTTTCAAAAGCACAGGGCAGGGGTTATTCATCTTTTATACTTTCTACCTAGAAAAAATGTATGAATATATTATATGTATTGCTGATAGTTTTTTTGCCTTTGATAGATCTATGAAACTGAGAGAAAATAGGTTTGCTTCACATATTGCTGATGTACTTTGCATCCAAAGAAACTTCATATCAAAAACCAATAGGTCAGTAAGAATTTTAAGATTAGTGAAGTTTCCAAATTCTATAGAATTATTATATGATAAAAAATTAGAAACATACAGTACACTCCATTCAAGAATAAGCTAATGTGATGTAAATAATGTCAAAATATGTATGTGTAAATGAATAAAAGTAGTTACACACATAAAAATGGGTCCATATTCAAAATATACTCTAATCAAAAAAATTCTTTAAATATAAATATTTAAGAGTCTGGACTTTTCTTCATAGCTGGAATGTGCCTTTAACCAACATTTATTAAACTTCTACATGGGGCCAATATTGTGCACATTGATAGTAAAAATAGTTAATAAAGTGTAATATCTGTCCTTCCAAATTTTGATACCAAACTGCATGAAGAACAGAAGATGCAGAGATCAAAGTATAAATGCTAAGGTCATGGAGGAGAAAGTGCTATGGAAACAAAAAGAAAAGAGGAAA
>NW_022314202.1:0-2227 GCF_002776525.5 Piliocolobus tephrosceles
CTGGTTAATTGTGATTTCCCAATAAACATCACCTGCATTGTGTACAGCCACAATGGCACAGAGCTCCTGGCCAGCTACACACACACACACAGACACACACAGCCTCAGAAAAGGAAAACAAAAGAAGTAGTGTGTAGATGAATTCCTAATTAGATAATTCATCTCCTCAGAGCAAATAACTTGGGATTATCCACATTTTCTGAATCCATATGTTAATAATATTGATTAATTTGAGCACACTGAAGCTGGTAAGAACTAAATTAAATTTAATCACATGACATTGTTTATGCATTAAATTTTCTTGAAGTTTTATGCTTGGGAACTCCCACAGGATTACATTCCAGGAAGTCCTCCTGAGACAAGCATCTCCTATAAGATGCCAGCTAGGAATATAAAAATCTCTCATATTTGAAAAAATATATTTTAATTAACTTTTAAGAGTAAGTTGCAATAAAAATTGTTTATACTTACACACAGCCATTTGATACTGTTGGTAGAAGAATCCTATTTGACATCCATGCATTGCTTAAAATTTAGCTGTTTTATGAGTTTGTTTTAAAAATGGTTGCAATAAAGATTGTTTATACTTACAAGTGATGTAGTTGGTAGAAAAATCCTATTTGACATCCATGTATTGTGTAAAGTTCTCTCGGCTGTTTTATGAGTTTAAATTGTTTTAAAAATTGTTTTAAGCTTTACTTAATATAAATTTAAGTTACTAGATGTTCAATTACTGTTCAATAAAAATATTCATTTTTATTTTATATGTGTTATTTGTGCAAATGAATTCAGAAGATCACCTTTTCCCCAACACGATGAACTATACCACACCATGTTTTTTTTTTTTTTTTTTTTTTTTTTTTTTTGAGACAGGGTCTCACTCTGCCGCCCAGGCTGGAATGCAGTGGCACAATCTCAGCTCACAGCAACCTCTGCCTCCTGGTTTCAAGCAATTGTCCTGTCTCAGCCTCCTGAGTAGCTGGGACCACAGGTGTGTGCCACCACGCCCGGCTAATTTTTGTATTTTTGGTAGAGACGGGGTTTCACCATGTTGGCCAGGTTGGTCTTGAACTCCTGACCTCAGGTGATCTGCCCACCTCAGCCTCCCAAAGTACTGGGATTACAGGCATGAGCCAACACATCCGGCCTATACCACACCATTCTTTGCAGACTTTTCTTGGGAAAAGGATGTAATGAAACATCCTGTGTCCTGACAGTGGCTTTTCTTTGATAATACTTCCTGAAATGAGTATTATCTCTGTGTTTTTGGGAGAATGTAGAGTGATTTGCATAATGAGATTGGAATTTAGAATGGAACATAACGACTGAAGTTCCTGCTCACTGAGATTCAAAGTTAGGGACAACTGCCTGGGGGTCTGGGAGCCTCAAGAAGCCCATACCAAGGTCTGCTCTCAGGAAAGGATATTAAGAGTCCTAAAAGAGAATTTACGGGCCATAAGAAGAGAGTTATAAACTAGAATTCCAAGTTTGGGGCACCCTGTATAACTTCATGGGATGCATACCGGCAATAATACTAACAAAACATTAAAAGAAATACCCATCATTTGGTATTTCAAGTGACACTCGGTGTCAATGAGAGCAAAAGTGAAAGCAGGTAAATTATGCAGTTTTTTTCCACCTGCTGTTTAGAAGGTCTGCCTCTGTGGGAATTTATACTCTGCTCACTTAGCTAAACTAAAACTTTACTCAGAGTTCCCTGAATGGTTCTGAGACTGCTTCTTAACAATAGTATAATTATCAAGACCAGGAAATTAACTTTATTATAGAGCGAATTCAGATTTCATCAATGTTCCCATTAATGTTTTTCTTCTTTTCCAGCATCCAAGAATGTATGTTAATCGTTAGATCTCCTTAGCCTCCTCTCATGTGTGACTTTTTTTTTTACTCTTTTTTGTCTTTCATGACCTTGACAGTTTTGTAGTGTAGTGTACTGATCAGGCATTTAGTAAAATACATCCTATTTTGAGTTTTCCTGATGTTTTCTTATGATCCCATTGAGGTTGTTCATTTTTGGCAAGAATACCACAGAAGTACTATCTACAGTTATTTTTGAGGTGTGTGTGTGTGTGTTTGTGTGTGCACGCACATGCGCATGCGGGCGCTTTGCTGTAACTGTTTTCTTCCCGTCTGACACTGAGTCCTGAAGCTAATGCCTCATATTTGAGGTTTTTCTTATGGCAGTACCCATTTTCTAGTAACCAATTTT
>NW_022314203.1:0-1126 GCF_002776525.5 Piliocolobus tephrosceles
CTGTATGAGTGTGTTGTGTATGTCGTGAGTTGTATGTATCGTGTGTATGTTATGTGGGTGTTGTGTGTGCATGTTATGTTGTGAGTTGCGTGTGTTTTGTATGAGTGTTGTGTGTTGTATGAGTGTGTTGCATGTGCATGTTGTATATGAGTTGTGTGTTGTGTATGTATGAGTGCTGTACGAGTGCATTGTAGGTGCGTGTTGTATGTGAGTTACGTGAGCTGTATGTGTGTATGAGTGTGTTGTACGTACATGCGTTGTGAGTTGCATGTATTGGTTATGTGTTGCGTGAGTGTGTTATAAATGCATATTGTGTTGTGAGTTGCATGTATTGGGTATGTGTTGTATAGGTTGTGTGTTTGTGTGCATTGTGTGTTGTGAGTGTTGTATAAGCGCATTGTGCATGCGTGTTGTGTTGTTTGTGAGTTGCATGTTGTCAGTGTGTGCTGTGTGAGAGGCGGGGCATCCACATGACTGCTCCTCAGCGAGTCCTGCCTTGCAGCCCCTTCCGAGCTTGTATCCTCCCGAGCAGCCTAGAAGCAGCAGCACGTTTGCCTCTGCCCCTCCCCAGGAGGCCTCAGCCAGATCCTGCGCTCAGCCCGCTGCTGGGCGGCCTCTCTTGTCTCTCTTGTCTCTCTCGTCTCTCTCGTCGTCCTCCTGCGCCTCCTCCTTCTCGGGACCTGCATCCCTCTTCTGTGCTCCCTGGCAAGCCACACCTGGGATGTGGGAGTTCAGGCTCTCCCCGAAGCCGTTTGTTCCTCTCTGAAGAGCGCCCCCCTTGACTGGCCGTGAGCAGCTGGAGTGGATTGCAGGGAAGGGAGGTGGGTGTTCCTGTAGAGAGGCCGGGGTCTTACCTGGGGAGAACGGAGCCTGCGCTGGGCAGGCCGCCCTCCTGAGGAAGGGGACGGGGCAGGAGGAGCCTCTCGTGGACAAGGGGCCCACCTCCTGCCCTCCTTCCCTCTATCCCAGTCTGTTGTGAGGGAGGGCGGGGCCCAAGGTGATTTCTATGCAGATCTTCAATTATCCAGGCTGTGAAACAAATACTTCTGTTTTTAAGATCAGAGGAAATCTCCTTTTGTTTGTCTGCCTTTATTTTATTTTATTTTATTTTATTTTATTTTATTAT
>NW_022314203.1:1226-18311 GCF_002776525.5 Piliocolobus tephrosceles
TTATTTTATTTTATTTTATTTTATTTTATTTTATTTTACTTTTTTTGAGAAGGTGTTGCCCAGGCTGGAGTGCGGTGGCATGATCTCGGCTCACTGTAACCTCACCCTCCCGGGTTCAAGCAATTCTCCTGCCTCAGCCTCCTAAGTAGCTGGGATGACAGGTGCCCGCCAACACATCCGGGTAATTTTTGCATTTTTAGTAGAGATGGAGTTTCAGCATGTTGGCCAGGTTGGTCTCGAACTCCTGACCTCAAATGATCCACCCACCTCGGCCTTACAAGGGATTGGGATTACAGGCATGAGCCACCGCGCCCGGTCCATCTGCCTCTTAGTTAGAACCTGTACATTTAATGTTTTAAATTTCACTTTTCCGGGTCAGAACAGTAGCGTTTCTTTTTCGTAGTGTTGCTATGAATGTCCTTTACGATTAGGAGACTGAGCTGGCTGCCCACTGGAGAGTGGTATCACTGGGTCATGGTCACCATCTGCCCCAGCAGGGTCCAGACTGTTTAGAGTCTTTCCTGGGCATAGACACGGTTTTGTCTGACGTTCAGATAAAACCAATCACCATATTCAGTGAATCAAAGAGATCAGAGCTGTGAACGGTTAGTGCACATCCACCTCTCCCGGGAGTGTTCACGCCTCTTCCATGCGGGGCTAGGCTGCTGCTGAGCGTGGTTCTACTGGCTGTGGGTGTGGCCTCTTTCCTCAACCACAGCCATCACAGGCCTGCCACAGTTTTGATTCTTCTAGAAGAGAATGGGCAGGCAACACAAGAGAAACAAGATATGTTAGATTTGAAACCTTTAAAAATTATTTCCTCAAACATTGTGTTTATTTTTTGCCCATACCTAATTTGATAGCAGTTTAGAAAAGATTAAAACGAAAAAAAATTTCCCCTCTATTAAGTCTTTGAAAGGCATCCAACTTAGTTTTCATACAATTATTGTGTCTTTGGAGTCATATTTATTGGTTTCAGTACTGTGTAACAAGTACACCGGCATAAACAGATTTAGGAGCAAACAGCTGCTTCATGATTATAGTTCAGGTCACGGGGCCCAGCTGTGGGGGAGCAGCCTGTGCCTGTCTGTGCGCCAATGGGGCTGGTCACCTTGAGCATCTGGGAGTGTCTGGGTAAGTGAGGTCTGGGCAAGGCAGCATCCACACATCTGTGTAGTTCTCACTTTGTCCACGGTATTCAGCAATGCCACAAATTCTCAAGTAAGTGTTCTCCAAGTGCATATTCAGTTAGTGTTTGGAAAGTGCATAGGTACCTCATACAGCACCTTCAGGAGGAGCTAGGAGCCCAGGAATGAGAGCAGGTGTGAGGCCTGTACTCTGTTTGCATAGATAAAATATACATGTGCCTATCTGAGGCCAGAAAGTTAGATTGGGGCCAGAATGTGGAAGTCCTTACCTGTGGGATACTAGGGAGCCACTGAGGGTTTCGGAGAGAATCGCGCCTCTGATGTGCGGCATGCCTTGGGGGACAGAGCAGTCTCATACAGGGCACTCGCCCTGGCGAGAGGAGGAGAGAAGGCAGCCAGTGAGCTGAGGGATTCGGTGCCTGGGTCAGGAGGGGAAGAGGGAGTGCAGGAAGGCGGATGAAGCTGCGAGTCTGCACCCAGTGGTTGACGTTGCGCTTTGCCAGAAATCAGGAGGAGAAGCAAGAGTGGATCTGACTCGGAGATACTTAGAGACACCACTGCAGGCTGCGAGTTTGGAAACACAGGAGGAGGCTTGGGGAAAATCTGGAGCAGGGTGCATTTGGGAGCCTCTTAGGTAGAAGTGCAGGTCAAGTAGCCAGAGTGTGAGGCGTACATGTCTGGAGGAAGGAGGCCAAAGGAAAGCCCACATTTGGAAATGGAGGAAGGGTTGGAAGACCCAGAAAAGGTCCTGCTTAGAGTCCAGAGAAGAGCTGGATGGCGCAGTTCACTAAAGCCCAGAGGCGAGAGTTTCCAGGAGAAAGTCCCAAGTGTTGCTGAAAACCAGCGGGCAGGACTCCAGTTGGAGCCTGCGATGGGAGCCTGGGTGCCCTGATCCCTGAGAGCAGCCAGAGCTTGGGGGTCTCAGCAGAAGTGAGTGGGAAGTGCAGGGAGCAGGTGGAGATGGCCCTTCAAGGCCTGGTGCTTCACACGGGCAGCCAGCCGTGGACCGAGACACAGCTGGAGAGGGGCCTGAACCCAGAGCGTCTCCAGGAGGAGGAGGGAGCCAGGAAGGGCAAAGGTATCCGGAAGAAAGGGGGCAGGCATGGAGCCAGGTCCCCAGGGAGGCTGCAGTCTTCTTTCTCTGTTCATGGACTGGTTGTTGGTTATTTTGAGTTCTCAAAGTCATCCACTCGATGTGGTCCAGAGAAAGTTCCCAGGGGTCTCAAGCTCGGAGCAGGCCTTGTGCTTTTCCGAACACTGCGTGTTGCCTCAGGGTTACCGTCAATGGCTAATTCTAGCCTGTCTTTTGTTGGAGTCTGCAGAAGAGCCTCAACCAGCACCAGCTGTTGAAGAACTTATAAAACTTGTGTTCTTCTGATTCTGAGATTTTGCCTGAAATGCCTCGTACATTTTTAACTAGGTGTTGTTAGCACTTGTGTTACCGCAATTGGAGCTCTGTATTTTTGTGATGTGCTAGCTCTGAGGATGTTTAAGATTAGATTCCTAGAAATCAGGTTATAGGAGCTCTCGGCCACGCTTCATGAGTTATGTTTTGACCCCTCATAGTGGATCCCGTTGCGGTGGCTATTCTTAGTATTTGTGGAACACCTGACTCGTGATGCTAGGAGAATATGATTTGTTTTCTTTGTAAGCCTAAAGTCTAATGACCTTGTAGAGTCTTTATACCCGTCTCTTATAAATCAGCTTTAATATACTTGAAAGTGTCCTCATTGTGCCCTTGAAAAGCAGGTGCACATTTTAAAAGTCATCCTTGTAAAACCCTTGTCTTCAGCCTGTGCCCTTTGTTTTGTTTCCTTCGCTGCAACATCATGAAACAGGGACAAGGGCTAGAATCTGTTTCATACACAGAACTTGAAACAAGGACAAGGACTAGAATCTGTTTCATACACAGAGCTGAACTGTGCCGAGCGACCTGCTTTGCCGACGTCTGTTTCTGTCTTGAGAGGGAACCCAGGCCTCTTGACTTTTCCTTTTGTACACTTTCCAAAAGAATATTTTTTCCTCTCTCAGGTCCATTCCACTGTGGGATTCTCTCCTAAGGCTGTTTCTTCCATTTCGACAAATATGATTTAGTTTCCGAGATGATATAAGGGTAGTGAAAAGGCCTGGGAAAGAGAAAGCAGGAAGGGAAGAAATTATCTCATGATTTGAGTCAGAAGGAAATCACTCAGACAGAAACGCTATTACAAGTGGGTCAGATCCCAGGAAGTGGGATTGAATAAGTGGCATCGTATCACACACCTCTGTTTTACATTCTTGCTGTTGCCAGGGGTAAGGTAAAGAACGAGTCTATTCATTCCGAGGTCAAATATATATCTTTGCTGACTCTGACTATAATTAGCAGAATTCGTTCAGTTCAAGTTTGAGAATCCCTTTACAGAAGAGGGTCTTCGTGCACGTGTGCCTATTTCTATTTCTATGTTCACACGTATTGGAGTATAAATGTGTGTGTGCTGTGTGTGAGACCTCAGTATTTGAAACAAGAAATGTGCAGTAGAGCTTATGAATTACGAGAAGGTACATTTGGGGGATAATCCACCTTGTTTAGAATTGAATAATGGGGTCTTTGAGGGGTGTATATATGTATGTGTGTTTGCATTTCTGTGTATGAAAGTGTGTATTGCATGTATATGTGTTGTGCATATATGTGTGCCTTTGTGTGTAATGTACATGTGCATGCATGTGTATATGTGTGCATGTGTATTTGTGTTGCATGTATGTGTGTGCATGTGTTACATGTTTAGGCACGACTGCACATATGTGCAAGTAGGCATGCATGGATGCTCGTGTGTGTCTAGTTATACATGTATATTTGTGCATGTTATGTCTACGCATTTCCATATGTAGGTGTGTCAGAATGTGTATGTATACGCATGTGTGTTTGAGTGTTGTGCATATGCTTGTGCGTGTGTGTTTGAGTGTTGTGTGTATGTTTGTGCGTGTGTGTTTGAGTGTTGTGTGTATGTTTGTGCGTGTGTGTTTGAGTGTTGTGTGTATGTGTCTGCCTGTGTTATGTGTTGGTGTTATGTGATTATGTGAATGTGTGTGCATGTGTGAATGTATGTATTTCATGTAGGTGTGCGTGTGCATGTGTGTGTGTGTGATATGTGTCTGTGCATGCATGCATGTGCACATTGGATTTGTGAATCCTCTCCGGGAGGGACATGTTCCTGGAGACAGTGCATGGGATCCTCCGCTGTCCTCTCAGGGAGAGAGACATTGTGAAAGTTCGAGCCATTAGGTAAACATGCCTGATGTTCTATAAAATATGTATTGAAATATACTACTGGGGTTAAATATATGTTAAATGGGTGCAAAGCTGTTATATTGCATTAAAAGTCATGTTAGTACTCCCTGGTTAAAGGCTTTGTGAATGATTTCCTGTACATGGGACATAACACACCACACAGAATTACAGCGGGTCAATGGTATTTGCCAGGAGGTCTGGCTTACGATTAGTATTTCTAGTTGCAGACATGCCGGTTGAGCTTTGCTGGACTTAGAGGAGGGTCATTGACTCTGCCCACTGAATGATACCAGCGTCTCTGCTGCTTCCTTTTTCTGCCGGCGTCATCCAGAGCTGGGACAGCTGCTCTGAGACGCATTGTACTTTTCTCTCCATAAAAATCTGCAGCATTGTTAGCAGTCCAGTAGCAGACTGAGTGGCAGGTCCAGGGGCAGGTCCCGGGACAGGTCCAGCGGCAGGTCCAGCGTGAGGTCCAGTGTCAGGTCCAGTGTCAGGTCCAGTGTCAGGTCCAGCCAACTTTCCACATGGCCCATGTGAAAATGTACCCTCTCCCTTCCATTTCTTATTTTATTTATTTATTTATTTATTTATTTATTTATTTATTATTTTTTTTTTGAGCAACGTGGCTGCTTATTTCACCTGGGTACAGGTGGGCTGAGTCCGAAAAGAGAGTCAGTGAAGGGAGACAAGGGTGGGGCCGTTTTATAGGATTTGGGTAGGTAAAGGAAAATTACAGTCAAAGGGGTGTTGTTCTCTGGCGGGCATGAGTGGGGGTCACAAGATGCTCAGTGGGGGAGCTTTTTGAGCCAGGATGAGCCAGGAAAAGGAATTTCACAAGATAATGTCATTGCTTAAGGCAAGGACCGGTCATTTACATTTCTTTTGTGGTGGAATGTCATCAGTTAAGGCGGGGCAGTGCATTTGCACTTCTTGTGATTCTTCAGTTACTTCAGGCCATCTGGGCGTATACCCTCCACTGTAAGAGTTATCCAAAGTGTCTGTGATGGTCCAGGAAGCTTCCGAGGCGATGGGACAGCGTCAATCTTCAGCCGCTAAGCCAAGAAGGTGTGGGCAGGAGTCAGTCAGAGAGCCTTGGGCCAGAGCTGCAGGGGCTCTGGGAGTGGCTGCTGGGCGAGTTGGGCAGTCTGACTTCCAGTGGGGTCCCACACAGATGGGACACGGCTTAGGAGGAATCCCGGGCTGCAGGCATTCCTTGGCCCAGTGGCCAGATTTCCAGCACTTGTAGCAAGCTCCTGGGTGAGGAGGTTCTGGAGGACCCCCTGGCAGCTGTGGTTCAGGCATTTGGAAGTTCTTGTGTGCTGGAGATGTGGCTGGGGTTTGTGTCACAGTGGGGACAAGGAATTGCAACTTAGAAATAAGTTGGTACTTGGCTCCCTCTGCTCTATTATTGTACACCTTGAAGGCGAGGTTCATTAAGTCCTGTTGAGGGGTTTGAGGGCTGGAAGTTAATTTTTGGAGCTTTATTTAATGTCAGGAGCAGATTGTGTAATAAAATAAAATATATATTAAGAATAAGACAGCCTTCTGACCTTTCAGGGTCTAGGGCTGAAAAGTGTCTCAGGGTTGCTGCTAAACAGGCCATGAACTCGGCTAAGTTTTTATATTGGATTAAAAAGAGCCTAAACACTAACTGATTTGGGAGAGGTCGGATAAAGGAAAAGGAGCATTAACCTTGACTATGCCTTCAGCCCTAGCCACTTTTTTAAGAGGAAATTGCTGGGTAGGTGGGGGAGGGTTAGTCGAGGAATGAAACTGTAAGCCAGACCGAGTGTGAGGAAGGCTGGTGATAAAAGGATTATAGTAGAGGCTGAGGAAAAATTGGGACCTAACTTCGCCTGGCGAGGAGGACAGAGGTCAGATGGGTCTGTAGAAAAGGAAGACTGGAAAGACTCAGCGAAGCTTGGGGTTGGGACTGAGGGGACAGGCAGGAGGGAAAGAAGGAAGATTTGGGATGAGTTACATTGGGAACAGAGACTAGGGAGGGACCGATGTGTAAAAGAATGCCTGGACGTCAGGCGCCACAGACCAGTTGCCCATTTTAGGACAAGAATTATTTAGATCTTGTAGGATGGAAAAATCGAAAGTGCCATTTTCTGGTTCTTTGGAACTACTGTTGAATTTGTACTGGGGTTAAGCGGCATCGTAGAAGAAAATAAGGCATTTAGGTTTTAGGTCAGGTGTGAGGTGAAGAGGTTTTAGGTTCTTGAGAACACAGGCTAAGGGAGAAGAAGGAGGAATGGAGGGTGGAAGGTTGCCCATAGTGAAGGAGGCAAGCCCAGAGAAAAGAGAGAGTAGAGACACAGAAGGAGTTCGGGGATTCTTGCACTCCAGAAAAGCAGGAAAGGGGTCAGGGAGTGGAAGTAATGGACTGGGGCGCAAAATTAAGAGGTCGGGGTTCTTGCCCCTCCCCCAGAAAAGCAGAGAAGGGGTAGAAACAGGGAGGGAAGGGGTTGGGGTGCTTGTTCCTCCCCCAGAAAAGCAGAGAAGGGGTAGAGACAGGGAGAGAAGGGGTTCGAGGTGCTTGCCCCTCCGCCAGAAAAGCGGGGCTTGCCACTAAGGGTGAAGGACCAAGGAAGGTGTCCATGCAGCGTGGTCAGACACCTCTGAAACGTGGGTGAGTAATCAGAGAGGTGTCCCTGCAACGATTAAACACCAAGGGAAGGCTGCCTTCCCGTCTATGACCCAGCGCCGGCGTTTTGGGTTCGTGGATAAAACGTGTCTCCTTTGTCTCTACCAGAAAATGAAAGGAATTGAAATTAAGAGAAGGGAGAGATTGAAGGGTGGCGCAAAGATTGAAAGGAGAAAGAGGTCGAGCGATAGTGAGAGAGGTTGGAGAAGATGGTAAAAAGAGGCTGCTTACCCAATTTAAAATTGGTGAAATGTTCCTTGGGCTGGTGGGTCTCCACCAGAGGTCGTAAGTAGATCTTTCTCACAGAGCAAAGAGCAGGAGGACAGGGGATTGATCTCCCACGGGAGGTCCCCTGATCCGAGTCACGGCACCAAAATGACATGCGCATCTGTGTGAAGAGACTACCAAACAGGCTTTGTGTGAACAACATGGCTGTTTACTTCACCTGGGTGCAGGCGGGCTGAGTCTGAAAAGAGAGTCAGCCCCCTTCCATTTTTTAAAGCAGTAGTTTTTAGTAGAGCCTACTGCCATTTCTCCTTGAGCTCCTCACAGTGGATGGTAAGCATTTGCTTTATGAAAGCAAAGTTCCATGCTCTTTGTGCTAAGTCTCGTCTGCCTTTCTGTGAGAGGCTAGAATTGGGATCGACCCTCAGCTGTGCCAGAGCCTTGGTACATGTCTCAGTTCTGGAATCTACTCTGTGCTTGTTGCCTTCCATCCACCGACATTTGTCTGTCTTCCTGTCACTCCTTCAACACGGAGTCCAGCAGTGTGCACACAGGTGAGCTGGTGTGAATGCTGGTTTTGTAGGATCTTATGGGGACCTTAGTCATCTTTTCACTAGGAAACCAGACACTGCAAAGGACTTACAGAAAAGCCCAAAGAAGCCATATCAATAGAATCATAGAGACAGAATTCTATAACCATAGGAAATGGCATTGATTATCATGAAATGTGCATTTATGTGAGGCATAGTGAAACATCACATTTCTTACTGGGTAAGAGCTTTGAAAAGAGATTATGAAAGTATAACGGACTCTACTCTTGTATCGTGGAACATGGTAAAATGATGCAAGGTATTGTATAGAATGGAACAAGCAGAATAGAATTACATAGAGTAGCGCAGAATAGAACAAATAGTATAATGTTACATAGGGTAGCATAGAATAGAAGAAACAGTGTAACATTATGTAGTATAGCATACAATAGGACAAATAGTGTTACATGGTCTAGAATAGAACAAGTGGGAGAGTATTGTAGAGTATACAGTTGAACTAATGCCGTAGTATTGCATAGCATAATACAGTCTAGATTAGAACACACAGCATAGTATTAATATTACATAGTGTGGTGTGGAATAGTAGAGTCGCATGGCACAGAACAGAGAGGATAGTGTTCTGTAGCACTGAAGCAGGAGTTTTGCTCTTTAGCTCAGCTGGGTCCAGGTTCTTGTCTCATGACCAGGAAGAAACAGGCACGGGGACATCGAAGAGTGAGTGCAGTGGAACTTATTAAGCTAAAAGTTAAGCTCTCAGCGAGAAGACGGGTCCTGAGAGCAGGTTGCTGGTCTCCCTCTTCCCAGCTGACTACAAGGGCTTTTATATAGAAGCTGATGGGGCTGGGCTCCCTGTCTAAGAAGCAAATTTCTGGTGGTTCCACCCCATTCTCCCGTGTGCATGGGGACCCTTAGTCTGCTACGAGCATGTTTAGGTGAGCCTCCCGTGCAAGTCCCCCTATCTGCACAAAACATGGGCTGGAGGCTCTCTGGGACCCTTCCCTTACTGTCTGCCTAAAGCAAGCTGGCTAACTCCTTTCCATATAGAAGAAAATAGAATAGAATAGAACAGATAGTACAGTATTTTATAGTATAGAATGAAGCTGTAGTATTCTATCGTAGAGAATGAAATAGTACAGAATAGAACAAACAGATCGTACTAGTGTAGTATAGAATAGTAGCCTCACGCAGCACGGAGCAGTGTTGTGCTCCCTATGTACAGAGTGTAACCAGCAGGACAGCGTTCTTCAGTGGGGCGTCACTGGCCCTTCATATTTCTTTGGTTCTGCGGAAATGAGGAGAGGGAGTTAAGAGAGGGGGAGGAGGTTGGCTTTCTTACTTTTAAGGCGCTCATTACTTCTTGGGGATCGTTTGATGGTCCCCTTTGGTAGTATTCTGTGAAGCAGTCTCTGTACTCTGTGTAGGGTGAAATATGGAGCAGTCTGTAGACTCTGTGTAGGGTGAAATGTGGAGCAGTCTGTGGACTCTGTAGGGTGAAACATGAAGCAGTTGAGAAAGGATGAAGTCAGAAGTAGCTCAGCAGAGATGCACCAACTCTTGCCTGGGAGACTGTGGAGCAGTCTGTGGACTCTGTGTAGGGTGAAATGAGGTGTTTTATGTAAATAGTTGTCTCATGCCTGGCACATGGCAGAGCCTCCGTGGATCTTGCCGTCAGGAACCCTCTGCTAACTTCTCTACAGTGCCCTCCACACTCTAAATACCACACATTGTGGGAAGTCCGGGCCTTTTCAAAGGCTGGGTTTCATTTTAACAAAATTGGAATGCCCTGCATATTTGGAATGGCCAGATCTTCCTGCACTTTTGACTTCACCTGTCCAGCTGGGTTCACCTCCCTGCGTGCTGCCAAGGTTTACGGCTGAATTCCCTGATGCCACTACCCTCACTGCCTGCACCTGAATCTGCTGTGGGGTCATTTCCTTATTGGACTTGTCTGGGGACCTCCTGAGGGGTGGATGGGTCAGGACTGGGTTATCTGGGGAAGGTGTTCACGGCATTCCTGTTTGCAGTCTGTGTCCCTGTTGGAAGAGATGCTTTTAGCACATCCGTTAATGCAGACGTGATTAGCAAGGGGTGTCTCTCCCAGGTAAGAGTTGGTGCATCTCTGCTGAGCTTCTTCTGACTTCATCCTTTGTCAAGTCTGTTACAAAGAGATCTTTAATTTCTCAAGGTTTAAGAATTAATGTCAAAGAGCAATTTAGTGTTCTTTTTGAGTCACCAGCCTTGCTGTGGATGATTCTTGAGTCCTTGGTGGTTAGGGCCACAGCGCAATCGGTGGGCCGTCTGTTCCCCACCCTGGTGGATACTTTCTCACCCAAAGAAATGTATTCTGTTAACATGTCTCAATTAGAATATTTTAGTAGGAGACAGAGTTATGGCTCTTGTTTTAATTTGTAATAGATGATTACTGTAGCAGGGTCAAGGTTGAGACTTGCAGTGTAGCTCATGGAAAACATTGATTAGAAACACCCAAAATATATCACCAGCTTTGTTGCTGCAGCTCCAAGGGACTAGGAATGCATATCTATTTTTTTGTTATTATTTATTATTTTTATTTTTGAGACAGAGTCTTGCTCTGTCACCCAGGCTGGGTTGCAGTGGCATAATCTCAGCTCACTGTAACCTCTGCTTCCAGGGTTCAAGAGAATCTTTTGTCTCAGCCTCCCAAGTAGCTGGGATTGCAGGTGCCTGCCACCATGCCCAGCTAATTTTTGTATTTTTAGTAGAGACAGGGGTCTCACCGTGTTGGCCAGGCTGCTCTTGAACTCCTGACCTCAAGTGATCTGCCAACCTTGGCCTCCGAAGGTGCTGGCATTTCACACGTGAGCCACTGTGCCTGGCCACCATGACCATTTTAAATGTGGCACTGAGTATCTGCCTTTTTTTTTTTTTTTTTTTTTTTTAAGAAGTGCAGATGTTACCTCTCACACCTCTATTCTGTTGCTGGCCTGGGCTGGCCAGCAGGGTTCCCAGGCTCGAGGCCATGTCTGAAGTGTTGTTGGACAATGTGGAGCTGTGACCCCTTGGTCTTTGGGGACGTGGGACACCCCGAGACACCCACAGTCTTGCGAGGGTTTACAGCTCTGTGTGTGGCTGCTGTGAGGCAGCTTTGGGCGGGGAGGAAGGAGAGCAGAGCCCATCTGTCCTGGTGCGGAAAATGCCCAAGAAAGTAAAGAAGTGGTACAAAAAAAATCATCATCTGCCCTGGTGCCATTTCTCATAAAAAATAAATAAAAATTCACTCTGAATGTGGTTCTGTGCTTGAGGAGGATAGAAAATACCTGGAAAGACGCACAAAGTGTTCTTATGGGGTCAGCGCCGGGAAGTGGGATGGGAGGCTTGGGAGTCTGTGGAAAGGAGGACGTGGCGTATTTCATTCTAGTTTATTTGGTAGAGCAAGTGATGAAAGTGAAGCTTGAGTGATGAGAGCAGCTCGGCCTGGCCATGGGTAGATCCCAGGGTGTCCCGCCTCCCGCCTCCAGCTGCAGCTCTGTTTCTCAGTCACAGATGAGACAGGTGGCCTGAGGCTGTGGGCCGAGGAGGGGCAGCTCGGTGTCCCCAGCACCTGACTGTTCAGGCTGCTCTTGGGCCAGCCTGAGGGAAGGGGCGGAGGAGAGCTGGGAGGGTGCACAGTGCGTCCGCCTCCCCCGCCCTGGGACTGAGGTGAGCCGATGATGGTTCTGCGGCTGCAGAGGGCCCTGGTTCCTAGGGAATGTGTGTCTGAGGACTCGGTGAGGCAGCAGGAGCCTCTCACCTTCAAGTGGCTCCAGAGGAGAAACAAATGTGTCTCTCTGTCTGATCTACAGAGAGAGTGAGAAAGCAAATCTAACAAAATGTTAGCCGTTGTTGGAGCTCCACGTGGAGAAAACTTGACCGCTCGTTGTACTGTTCTTCCACTTTTTAAATATGTTAGAACATTTTCATAATGAAATTGTGGGAAAGTCAAAATCAATCTGGAAATTAGAACGGAGGTGAGCCCAGACAAGAGCTCCTGGGTTCAGCCGGGAAGAGCCAACCGTCCGTTGGTGTTCTCTGGACTCGTCGTGGGGATTTCCTCCTCCTGGGTTCACCACCTAGTTTTCCTTGTGATAGTTATTTTACACATAGCTATGAGCATAGGTGATACTGAAAACCCACGTTTAGTGTGGTTTGTCATTAAGAATTTGTAGAACTGGCTAAAGAAACCACTTGTACAGAGTTGAGATGAGCACTGCCTGCCTCAGCGTCTGTGGTAACAGCTTCATTTGGGTGCGGAGCTTGGCAGAGGTTTGAGTGACTCTGTCTCGATGGTCCTCTGTCAGAGGACAAGGTTAGGCACCACCACCGAGGGCCCTGTGGAGTCTCTGGGGTGGAAGCAACCTCCCCCGGGCTGGCGAGGCAGCCTCTGCGGGCCTTTCCTGCCAAAGCCCTTCACTGAGCTGGCCACCTCTGCCCTCGCCTCCCCGACTGCAGGGCCTCGAGGTCTCACCACCTCCAGCCTGAGCGCCCAATGCCCATGGGCAATTTCCCACCTTCCCTGGGGTCTCAGGATGCCGGCTCCCGGGGCAGTGCCCGCAGATGGGGCCCTCCTCCCGGGCTGGGGGTAAGGCTGGCCACGGCCTCCTGCTATGTCCCACTGGCCACTTCATCGCAGCTGCAGCCCACACTGGGTGGCCGCTCCTGCTTCTGTTGGATGAGGAGATGCAGGCCTTCACCGAGGCTTCCTGGCCTCGCCCCTACTGGCCCCAAGGCTGTGCCGCTTTCCCCTGCCCAGCCCCTGATCTCTGTACAGTGTGTCCAGGATGTCTGTCCATCCGTCCTTGACATTCTGTCCAGAAGCAGCCACTGTCATTCTAGTTTGGAGGGGCGAGCAGAGCCCAGGTGCGGTCGATGTGGAGATGCTGATGCAGTTCAGTGTGCAGGGAAGTGAGTTCTTTCATATCTACAGCCTCTGCGCCGCCAGCTGGGAGCTCACCCCATTCACAGGTGGATGTGCCTTGTTTTTTGGCCCAATCGCCTGCATTAACTCAGAAGAATCTCAGTTCCCTGCTTTCAAACACATACGCTGGGACGTGAACACTCTCACCCTGGACGTTTTGTCTGAATGTTCAGTGCCCAGGCTCTTAGGTACACAGGTGGGGGCGGGGCGTGGCGGCGGCTGGGGGCCCACAGGTACGTGTACCCTGCCTGTGGTATTAGGAGTAATAATATGGTTATTACACATCAATGATCGATTTTAATAATTATCAATGGTACTAATAATAGGATACCATTGTTAATTTTGGAGAATTATTTTAAGTACCTGATTATGCACGCTCCCCATTGGCCGGGGGGCGGGTCCTGGGCGTCCGGCTCCGCTGGGGGCGGGGCGGCGGGCAGTGGGCGGCGGGCGGGGCCCTCTACACCTGCGTGGTGTGTGTCCCCACTTCAGCCCAGCGCCAGCTGCAGCTCCTTGATCCGAGCCGGATCCTGAGCGGGGAACACCGGCTGAAGCGGCTGTGTCGGCAGCGGCCCCGCCCAGGGTCTCCCTTGTTGAGGCTGCCGCCTCTCTGTCGGCTGCTCGGCTGCGCTCTAGTCGGCCCAGGCGCCGGCGAGGAGCTAGCACTGGGAGGCGGCGGCCCGAGGTGAGACTGGGCGACGGGCGACGGGGTCTCCGGACCCGGCGGGGGTCTCTGCGCCGGGCGTGGCGGCTCAGAGCTGTGCTCCCCAGGGTCCGGGGTCGGGATCCCTGGTCCGTGCGCCTGCGCGTTGTCTCCGCCTCGGGTGGCACCCGGGGCTTCGCGTCTGCTGCGATACCGCGTGGGCCAGCGCGGGGGTCCCGGGCGCCCTGCCAGTGCGGGCCGGTCCCCACTGCTCCCCGGCTCCCCGCGTCTGCCGCGGAAGGGACTGCATGGACCCGGGCGCTGGGTTCTGCCCGGTCCTCCGCGGCCTGGCTGGTCCCCGCGTGCGGCAGAGTGGGCCCTGCATGGACCCACTCATGAAACGGTGTCCTGGTCACCGCGTGTGGAGAGACTCCAACGCCCTTCCCGCCCTCCCTCGCAGTGATACTGCTTCGCCAGACTCACCGAGGGGACTGCGCGGACCCTCAGACCAGGGAGTCCGTGACTCTGGGTGGCGGCTCTTTCCTGGCCCCGCATGATGGCTTCCTGAGTGTTTTGTCACTTATCTAGGTGGCTGCGTGGACCCGCGCGCGTGAGTCCCGGCTGCCCTGCCAGTTGGGCTGTGCCACCGCGTGAGTTGTCTGGGTCGACCCGCCTGGGAGGCGCCTGTAGTGGGGGTCTGTGCGCGGGGTGCGCGGTTGCTGGGGGCGCACTGCCCCCGCCCCCTGATTTATCCTCTCACTTGCTGGGCAGGAGAAAGCGAAAGGCGCGGCCCGGAGCTGTCGCGCAGTGGCCTCACCGACCTCTGCCCAGGCCGGCGGGTCCTGGGGGGCCAGGGGTTGTCACCGCGCATCCCACCGCCGCACTTCCTGCTCTAGCTTTAGGCTGGGCTCTCATTGGTGGGAGCAGGGCCCTGCTGCCTGGCGCTTCTTGATTTCTTCCGTTAGTAATGGGAAGAAAAAAAAAGTCTGGAAAGCCAGATTGAACTTTGTAGCTCTCAGCGCCTGGAGAGTGGAAGAAACTCTCCCAAGAATTTGGCGGGCTGAAAATGCGTTTCACGCAGGAGCATCCACACCCACGGAATGAGGCCAAGGCAGTTACAGTTAGAGGTCAGATTTATGAGGGGGGAGCCAGGGTGAGGTCCATAGGTGGGGAGACTCCGACCTCAGCTTGATGGGGTCCCTCAGACACGTATTTCTCAGCCACCAGAGAAAGTGGAATTACTTGTTAGTGGATGCTTTCCTCAAACTTTTGAAAAACCTGTAATATCCCAGGAAGCATAATCGAACTGGACAGTTTTCCCTTTTTAAGAGTGTTAAACGTCCCGGAGACAAACAGCAGAAGGCTCAAGGAGTCCAAATACTCAACCTGAAGTTCTTTCTGAACAAGAGATGGTGTATAAGTAACAGGCATATGAGACAAAACTGAACTAATCACTGCAGCTGTGGCTCCTAGCCCTGTAGCATGTCATGCAGGCCCTTTTGCCGTCTCTGCCCTCCGCTGTCCCAGACCCCAAGGCTACAGCTCACTTCCAGTCATCAGCTCCTGCCCACCCATTGCTATGAACTCTGTTGCGGTGGCTCCCTTCTCTCTGAAGTTTTGATTGTTCTCCTGAAGTCCTGGTCTTTAAGAGCTTATGATCTGCAGGGACAGATTGGCTTTGGGCAGTACATAGTTAACTGTAGCACAGCTTGAAAAAATGCTCTGATAGAGGTGGGCAGGCAGTTTGTACATGCGAGTAAGTGCGAGGTCGTTTTTGAATACCACGAATTCAAGTATTCGTGCTTTTTAAAATCTGCAATTCTTTGACTCTCCAGAGGGTTTTTAGATTAATTTTTTTTCTATTACTTCCTAGTGTTTGTTGCATAGTTCAGAGTACTTGATTAAAACTTACCAGGTAGGCTGGGTGCGGTGGCTCACGCCTGTAATCGGAGGACTTTGGGATGCCTAGGCAGGCGGATCACTTAAGGTCAGGAGTTCGAGACCAACCTGGCCAACATGGTGAAACCCTGTCTCTACTAAAAATAGAAAAATTAGTTGGGCGTGGTGGTGGGCTCCTGTAATCGCAGCAACTCAGGAGACTGAGGCAGGAGAATAGCTTGAACCCAGGAGGCGGAGGTTACAGTGAGTGAAATGGCTCCACTGCACTCCAGCCTGGGCCATACAGTGAGACTTCCTCTCAAAACAAAAACAGAAACCATGTACTGGGTCTACCTCTGGCTCTGGAAGTTTCCTGGAAGGTCTTCTCTTCTGGGCTTTATTTTTCTCACTTTTGAGGATTGTAAATGACATAATTTCCAAGAATTTTTGCCCTACACCTTTAATTCTTTCAAGCAAATATAGCAGAGAAAAATTCTCTTCCCTGCAATGGTGTAAGAAAGTCTCTCACAGAAGGGGACACTTGGGTATGGAGAAGACACAGTGTGTGTGTGTATATATATATATATTTGGAGTCGGAGTTTTGCTCTGTTGACCAGGCTTGAGCGCAGTGGCAGGACCTCCGCTCACTGCAAGCTCCGCCTCCTGGGTTCACTCCATTCTCCTACCTCAGCCTTCCAAGCAGCTGGGAGTATAGGCGCCTACCACCACGCCCGGCTAATTTTTTGTATTTTTAGTAGAAACAGGATTTCACTGTGCTAGCCAGGATGGTCTGCATCTCCTGACTTCCTGATCTGCCCGCCTCGGCCTTCCAGAGTGCTGGGGTTACAGGTGTGAGCCACTGTGCCTGGCTGACAGAGGATATATTTTTGAGCTCTACATTTCAGAGTTCGTCTCTCTAGCCCTGGCCTGGGTCCCAAACAGGGAACTTAATTCACTCTATCACTGAGGTATACTCTGGCTTTGATGCCATTGGTATGTTGTCCTAGAGATTTGCTGTGGCTGCTAGGAGTGTTTCATAGTTAAGAACTGATGCAACCTCTCTTTTGTCAGTTTATGAGTCTATAAACCATCTTGTTTCCTTTAGTATTATCTCCCTGGAACTGGAAGGTCAGAGATGAAGTTTTCTTAGATTCTAAGTCTCAGTCTTTGGTATCTACCTTTGTCTGTCTCCCATGTCACCTGCTGTTTTTTTTTCCCCACCTGTTTTTCATTTTAATGTTTTTATTGGATAGGTGGCTATTATTGCAGGCTACCTCAAAACATTTTTGGATGTTGACAGGATATAAGTATGAATAATATGTAAAAGATAACTTATTCTAGTTCTTTTGAGCAGAGGATTTGGTTTCGATATGTGGCCCTATTAAAGCTTTTCTTAAGTCCAAGTACTTTGTGAACTTCAGTTCCCTTATTTGTAAAATGGAGTTAGTTGTTAGTAATACCTGTTCTGCCTAACTCAGGAGATTGTTTTGAGGATGAAATGAAATCATGAATGTAATGGAATTTTGTAAATTTTAAATGAAATATTGTATTACCTAAGATTTTTTTTTTAAATGCTAATAAACCCAGCCCTGGTCCTCAGAGAATTTATATTTTCTGTGCAGATATTAAGTTATACTGTCATATATAGTGTTGACAAACACTGATACAGATTTCCTGTGAAGTGCAGAAGCACCGTCGTAGAAGCAGAGATTCAGAGGCAGCACTGGTGACTCACACATGGGGAGCTGGAGTTCTTGGTCTAGTGGGATAAACTGACCTGGACATCATT
>NW_022314206.1:0-1304 GCF_002776525.5 Piliocolobus tephrosceles
CAGGCATAACTTGGAGTCTGGTGACCTTTAATATACACGTAGCCCCAGGACCGCTCCTGGGGGAGAGGTGGTGACTTCCAAGGGCCCAGCAGCCAAGCTGGGGTCAGACAGCCAACCTCCCCTGGCTCCTGAGGTCCTGGCTTGCCCCAAAGACCAACAGGGGAAGAGGCAGGCAGGCAGGATTTGAACACACAACGGAGCTGGAAGTGACCTGTCCAGAATGGGCAGGGGGTGGGGTGGGCAGGGCAGGAGCGGTCCCTGCCGTCTCCCTCTGCTTTCAGCACAGCTTTCCTCCTCTCTGGGCCCTGTCCATATGGGAAAACGGGAGGTCTCCACAAATCAGGGACAGGAGGAGCCAGGTCTCTAGAGGGAGTTTTCTGTGCCTTGTGCCACATACAGGCGTGCAGGAGGCCCAGGTCCTGGGGCCTCATTTCAGTGGTGGAGAGGCCTGTGCCAGGCAGTGCCACTGATCTAGATGGCAATGGAAATGGCCCTGCCCCCAACATATGGGGCTGGCTGGCACCTGGGATGGAGGGGGCAGTGGGCACGGTCCCCAGCCTGTGGCTTCTCCTGGGGCCTGGTCCTCTCTGGGGCCTGGATAACTGAGGCAGCCTTCAAGGTGGGCCCCGCAGTGACAGCGGAGCCAGGATCAGCAGGAGGGGCAGGGACCTGGAGCAGAGAGCACCCCCGCTCCCCCGGGAGCTCAGGAGAGTGTGGCACAGAGCTGGGACCCTGACCGCTGAGGATGGGCCAGGCCTGGCTGCTGCCGGGTTCCCTTAGGAAACCAAGAGGCAAGTTCTGGGATGTGGAGGAGCGGGATGTGGAGCCCACGGCTCAGGCTAGAAGTGCCACAGGCCACGCTGAGAGACCAACAAGAACACAGGAAGCCACAAGCCCTGAGCCCTTCTGCGGCTCCGTCTCCCATGAGGGGCAGCGAGGCCAGCAATGGAGAGACCCACAGAGACCTCCCACAGGAACCTCGCAGAGACATCCCCTACAGAGTGAGCACGCTGGGACCTCTCTCTGCCGCAGAGAGAGACACACTGCAGCCTCCACAGAGACCCCACGGAGCTCTCAGAGACCTCATGGTGCCCCACGGAGACCTAGCACAGAGATTCCCAGAGTCCTCACACAGAGAACCCCACAGAGGCCACACTGAGAGACTTCCCTCAGTCCCACAGAGACCTCCCGCAAATGTCAGAGATCTTCCATGGTTCTCACACAGAGACCTCACACAGAGACCCCACAAAGGCCTCAGAGACTTCACACAGAGCCATAAAACGGGGACTTCATGCAGAGACTCA
>NW_022314206.1:1314-4521 GCF_002776525.5 Piliocolobus tephrosceles
TCCGTTCTTTAGGGGCCCGAGCAGCCACCTGTTGACAGGTCCTTCTCAGTGGATACAAAACCACTTAGCACACGAGCAGCACAGCCGGAACGTCAGCTGCACTCCCCAAGAACCCCGGAACACCCAGATATTGTCAGCATTGCACTGAAGGGGGTTTTCTGCTTGGGGACATGCTCATACAATTTTTTTCTTTAGTAACGTCACTGCCTCTGAAAAGAATTATGGATTCCACAAGTAGACCTGCAAATGCTTTTTTTCCCACAGGTTTCTATTAGCTTGAATTCTGACCCACAATTTAGAGAATTCATTTTTTTTAAATTATTTTTTGAGATGGAGTGTTGCTCTGTTGCCCAGGCTGGAATCCAGCGGGATAATCTTGGCTCACTACAATTTCTGCCCCCTGAGTTCAAGAGATTCTCCTGCCTCAGCCTCCTGAGTAGCTGGGATTATAGGCATGCACCACCATGCCCGGCTAATTTTTTGTATTTTTAGTAGAGACAGGGTTTCACCATGTTGGCCAGTTGGACTCAAACTCCTGACCTCAGGTGATCCACCCACCTTGGCCTCCCAAAGTGCTGGGATTACAGGTGTGAGCCACTGTGCCCACCCAAAAATTTTTAAATGAGTAAAATATTACCAACCTTCAATGAAAGAAAATATCTTATTTGTCCAGTTTGTTATTATCCAGCCAAATTATATCAATATCACATATTTTTTAAAGTTTGGGGGGGACAAGACTTGAACTTGAGATGCCTGACTTCTGTACTTTGAAAATATGATAAAAACCTTTAAACAAAATGAACCCCAGAAATGAAACAAACCAGCAAAGAGGCATCTGGAATCACACTGGTCTCCCAGGGGACTGTACAGCCAGCACGTAATTTCATACAGAACAGCTTGGATCACGTTTGCAGAGTTCATTTTATTTTTAGCAGGCTAATAATCATGCAAAGATTTTTCACAAATAGGTCAAATCTCTAGCAATATTCTTACTGTATCACTTGAAAAAATACTTCTTAATAATATTATTTTATTCCTTAAAATGCAGTAATGTCCACAAGTAGTAGTATGACACATGTTTGTAAGACATGACATAGTTCTAATGTTCTGCAAACATAGCTTAAGCAGATGGGCAATTTTAAAGGATTTATTTTTTAAATCGTTCTATGAAATGCACATTTTCTAAGATAGGCAGTAGGGATCCATTTTATATTCATTACAGGGCTAAAAAAGGAATGTTTTGAAATCTTACAAAACAAATTAATCTATGCCTGAGATATACTCATAGCCTAATAAATATACTGAGGAAGGGACACATTAACATCTGAGTGGAAGAAGGTATACATTTAATCAGCATTTGTATAATAAAAATGAATATAAATGGCCTCACTAATTATATACGCAGCACTTTCCAAAGGGTGGACTATGGTAAGACTACCTACTCCTCACTGCTCATAAGCAAACCATTGTCCTTGCCTTGGTAGAATCTATTTTAACATCAGCTGTTATCACTAGATTATCCAACGGGATGACAGGGTCACAGTCCTTCCTCTAAGAGAGGCAGAGCTGACACCAAGCCTCTTTCAGCCTATTTGTTTCAACAAGAAACCCCCTTTCCATATTCTTCATAATTAAACATTTTTAACTTAGTTTTTCTACTTCCTTACAATGTCACTGCATCATAAAATAAAGGAATTGACATGGGTCTTCAGATTATGTGTGTGTATATATATATATACACACACACACACATATGTATAGTTGTATTGTGTTCTTTTCTGTTTTTTTTTTTTTTTTTTTTTTTTTTTTTTTTTTTTTTGAGATGGAGTCTCGCTCTGTTGCCCAGGCTGGAGTGCAGTGGTGCGATTTCGGCTCACTGCAAGCTCCGCCTCCCGGGTTCACGCCATTCTCCTGCCTCAGCCTCCTGAGTAGCTGGGACTACAGGTGCCTGCCACCATGCCTGGCTAATTTTGTGTTTTTTTAGTAGAGATGGGGTTTCACTGTGTTAGCCAGGATGGTCTCAATCTCCTGACCTTGTGGTCGCCCGCCTCGGACTCCCAAAGTGCTGGGATTATAGGCCTGAGACACGGAGCTCAGCCTATAGCGGGGACTACAGGCACCTGCAACCACGCCCGGCTAATTTTTATTTTACTTTATTATTATTATTATTTTTTTTTTTGAGATGGAGTCTCACTCTGTCACTCAGGCTGGAGTGCAGTGGCCTGATCTCGGCTCACTGCAAGCTCCAACTCCTGGGTTCATGCCATTCTCGTGCCTCAGCCTCCTGAGTAGCTGGGACTACAGGCGCCTGCCACCACGCCTGGCTAATTTGTGTGTGTGTGTGTGTGTGTGTGTGTGTGTGTGTGTTTAGTAGAGACTGGGTTTCACCATGTTAGCCAGGATCGTCTTGATCTCCTGATGACATGATCCACCCGCCTCGGCCTCCCAAAGTGCTGGGTTTACAGGCATGAGCCACCGCACCCAGCCTATACTTTTTTTTCAATAGTGCAATTTATATAGATAAGTTTAGTTATCAGAACAAAATAGAGTCAGGTAGAAAAAAAAATTCATACAGAAAAATATACTTTTCAAATTGACTATTTTAACACAGTTAAAATAAGTGATTGTACTTCAGTCATTTGATTTAAATTTGCTAAGAGTGGCCAGAGAGTCTAGAAACATAGAAAATGTCCATACCAAACATAGAAAATGTCCATATGACATGTTGAATGTGCTGTTCCTCAATAGTAATTCATAGTTCAGTAACCTATGCAAAATTGCAATGAACAATGTGCATGAAAGCAACATTTCCATCAATCACTGTGTATTCATCTGCCATACATTGCTTCAGATGATTTGTGTGTCTAATTTCACAGAATAAATTTGAGCCTTTACCCCAGAAGAAATAATCAATGAGGCTCAATCTGTTAAAAAGATATTGACAATATTTCCAGGCTCTATTAACATCTATATTTTATTTTTAATTAGATTCATCTAGTCCAAAGCTTGTAAATATTTTTACCATTTGTATGTGCCCAGATGAAATGAATATCGATAATTAGATAATGGAGAAAACAACAAACACAGATCTTCTTTGTTGTTAAAATATTTTACGTCAGAGCATTTTGCTAGAAATAAAGTGATTTTTAATCTCCAGGAAAAAGACTGTCTAAATGACATTCAGAATGTATTACAAATTTAGATTTA
>NW_022314207.1:0-7455 GCF_002776525.5 Piliocolobus tephrosceles
CTCACAGAGTTGCACCTTTCTTTTCATGTAGCAGTTTGCTAACACTGCTTTTTTTGGAATCCGCAAAGAGATATTTGTGAGCGCTTTGAGGTCTATGCTGAAAAAGGAAATATCCTCACATAAAAACTAGAAGATTTCTCAGACACTTCTTTCTGATGTGTAAATTCATCTCACAGGGTTACACTGTTCTTTTGATTCAGCATTTTGCTAACACTGTTTTCTTGGAATCTGCAATGGGATATTTAGGAGCACATTGAAGCTTATGGTAATAAAGGAAATATCCTCATATAAAAACTAGAAAGAAGCTCTCTGAGAAACAGTTTTGTGATGTTTTAATTCATATCACAGAGTTACATGATCCTTTTCATGGATCAATTTGGTAGCAGTATTTTTGTTTATTCAGAGATAGGATATTTTGAATCGCATTGAAGTCTTTGATGACTAAGGAAATATACTCACATAAAAACTGGAAAGAAGCTTTCTGTGAAAGTTATTTGTGATGTGTGAGTTCATCTCATTGAGTTACACTTTTCATTTCATAGAGCAGTTTGCTAAACCTGCTTTCCTGGTATTTGCAAAGGGATATTTGGGAGCGCCTGGAGGCCTATAGTGACAAAAGAAACATCCTCAGACAAAAACTAGAAAGAAGTTTTATGAGAAACTGTTTTGTGATTCAGGAATTCACCTCACAGAGTTACACCTTTCTTTTCATTGAGAATTGGTAGCACTGTGTTTGGGTAATCTGCAAAGGGATTTTCAGGAGCTCATAGAGACTGATGGTGAAAAAGGAAATGTCTGCAGATAAAAACTGGAGAGAAGGTTTTTGAGAAACTATTTTGAGATATGTGTATTCAACTCGGAGATATAAACCATTTTGTTGATTGAGCAGTTTGGCATCATTGTTTTTGTGGTGTCTGAGAAGAGATATTTGGAAAAGCATTAAGGCTGATGGTGGAAAAGTAAATATGATTCGCAGATGAAAGCTAGAAAGGAGCTTTCTGAGAAATTTATTTCTGATGGGTAAATTCGTCTCCCAGAGGTAACTACTCTTTTCATGGAGCAGTTTGTTAACCTTGATTTTGAGGAATCTACAAAGGGATATTCCGAGCACAGAAAAGCCTATGATGAAAAAGGAAATACCCTCATATAAAAACTAGAAAGAAGCTTTCTGAGAGACTGTTTTGAGTTGGCTGGGTTCATCTCACAGAATTAAATCCTTTTCATTGAGCAGTTTGGTGACACTGTTTTTGTTGAATCTGTAATGGGATATTTTGGAGCACATAGAGGCCTAAGGTGAATAAAGAAAATTCTCCAGGTAAAAACTGCAGAGAAACTTTCTGAGAAAATCCTTTGTGATTTGTGCATTCATCTCATAGAGATAAACGTTTATGTTGAGTGAGCACTTTGGCATCACTGTTTTTATGGCGTCTGAGAAGGGATATTTGGGAGCACATTGAAGCCTACAGTTTAAAAGGAAATATCCATATATAAAAACTAGAAAGACGCTTTCTGAGAAACTGCTTTGTGATGTGTGAGTTCATCTCACTGAGTTACACGATACTTTTCATGGAGCAGTTTCGTAGCACTGTTTTTAGGGAATCTGATAAGGGATATTTTGGATCGCAATGAAGCGTATGGTGAAAAAGGAAATATCCTCAGATAAAAAATTGAAAGAAGCTTTCTGAGAAAGTTCTTTGTGACGGGTGAATTCATCTCACAGGGTTGCACCCTTCTTTTCATTGAGCAGTTTGTTAACATTGTTTCTGTGGAATCTGCAAAGGAATATTTGGGAGCGCATTGAGGACTATAGTGAGAAAGGAAATATCCCCAGAGAAAGATTAGAAAGAAATTGTCTGAGAAACTGCTTTGTGATGTATGAATTCATCTCACAGAGATACACCATAGTATTCATTGGGTAGTCTGATAACACTGGTTTCATGGAATCTGTAAAAGGATACTTGGGATCGCATTGAAGCCTATGGTGCTATTGTGAGAAAGGAAGTATAATAAGATAAAAACCAAAAGGAAGCTTTCTGAGAAATTGCTTTGTGATTTGTGAATTCATCTCACATAGTTGCATGATTCTTTCATGCAACAGTTTGGTAGCACTGTTTCTGGAGAATTTCAGAAGTGATATATCACATCGCACTGAAGCCTGTGGTGACAAAGGAAACATCCTCAAAAAAAAAAAAAAAAAACTAGAAAGAAGGTTCCTGAGAAACTGCTTTGTGATTAGTGAATTCATCTCACAGAGTTACACATTTCTTCTCATGTAGCAGTCTGCTAACACTGTTTTCATGGAATTGGCAAAGGGATATATGGGAGCGCATTTAGGCCTATGGAGAAGAGGGAAATATCCTCAGATAAAAACTAGAAAGAAGCTTTATGAGAAACTGCTTTGTGTTTCATGAATTCATCTCACAGTGTTACACTGCTCTTTTCATTGACCAGTTTGCTAAAACTGTTTTCTTGGAATCTGCAATGGCTTGATTCGGAGCATATTGAAACTTATAGTGATAAAGGAAGTATCCTCAGAAAAAAACTAGAAAGAAGTTTCCTGCAAAACTGCATTGTGACGGCTGAATTCGTCTCCAAGAGTTACACCTTTCTTTTCATTGAACAGTTTGGTAACAATGTCTTTGTGAAATCTGCAATGGGATATTTGGGAGTGCATGGAGTTCAATGGTGAAAAATTAAATATATTCAGAAAAACCTTAAGAGAATTTTTATGAGATACTCCTTTGTGAATTGTACATTCATCTCATAGAGTTAAACGTTTCTGTTGAGGGAGCACTTTGGCATCACTGTTTTTGCTTTGTTTGAGGGGATATTTGGGATCGCATTGAAGAATATGGTGACAAAGGAAATAGCCTCAGACAATAACTAGAAAGAACCTTTCTGAGAAAGTTCTTTGTGATGTGTGAATTCATCTCACAGAGTTACACCTTTCCTTTCATGGAGCAGTTTGCTAACACTGTTTTCATGGAATTGGAAAGGGATATTTAGGAGCACACTGAGGCCTATGGTGAAAAAGTAAATATCCTAATATAAAAACTAGAAAGAAGCTTTCTGATAAACTTCTCTGTAATGTGTTAATTTATCTCACAGAGTTACATGATCCTTTTCAAGGAGCAGTTTGGTAGCACTGTTTTTGCTGAATCTGAGAAGGGATATTTTGGATCACATTGAAACCTATGGTGACAAAGGAAATAGCCTCGGATAAAAATTAGAAAGAAACTTTATGATAAAGTTCTTTGTGAAGTGTGAATTCGTCTCACAGAGTTACACTTTTCTTTTCATGGAGCAGTTTGCTAACACTGTTTTCTTGTTATCTGCAATGGGATATTTTTGAGTGCATTGAAGCTTAGGGTGACAAAGGAAATATCCTCAGACAAAAACTAAAAGGAAACTTTCTGAGAAACTGCTTTGTGACTTTTGAGTTCGTCTCACAGAGTTACATGATTCTTTTCACGGAGCAGATTGCACTGTTTTTATGGAATCTGCAGTGTTGAAAATGGAAATATCCTCAGATTTAAACTAGAAAGAAGTGAATGGTAGAAAAGGAAATATCCTCAGATAAAAACTAGAAACTTTACGAGAAATTTATTTGTGATGGGTGAATTCATCACACAGAGTTACACCATTGTTTTCTTTGAGAAGTTTGGTAGCACTGTTTTTATGAAATCTACAAAGGGATATTTGGAAGCTCCTAGAGGCCTTTGGTGAAAAAAGAAATAATTTCAGATAAAAATTGGAGAGAAGCTTTGCGAGAAACGGTTTTATGATGGGTCTATTCATCTCATAGAGTTTAACCTTTCTGTTGACTGAGCAGTTTAGCATCACAGCTTTTGTGGTGTCTGAGAAGAGATATTTGGGAGCATATTGAAGCCAAAGGTGAAAAAGGAAATATCCTCAGATTGAAGATAGAAAGAAGCTTTCTGAGAAACTGCTTTGTGGTGGGTGAATTCATCTCACAGAGTTACACCTTTCTTTTCATTGAGCAGTTTGGTAACACTGGTTTTCTGGAATCTGCAAAGGGATATTCGGGACTGCATAGAGTCCAATGTCGAAAAAGGAAATACCTTCAGGTAAAAACTGGAGAGAAGCTTTCTGAGAAACTCCTTTGTGATGTGTGCATTCACCTCATAGAGTTAAACGTTTCTGTTGAGGGAACACTTTGGTATCACAGTTGTTGTAGTGTCTTAGAAGGGATAGTTAGGAGTGCATTGAAATCTATGGTGGAAAAGAAAATATCTTCAGATAAAAATTAGAAAGAAGTTTCCTGACAAACTACTTTGTAATGGGTGAATTTTTCTCATAGAGGTAAACCATTCCTTTCATTGTACAGTTTGGTATCACTGTTTTTGTGGAATCTGCAGTGGGATATTTGGGAGCGCTTTGAGGCCTAACATGTAAAAGACAATTCTTCAGGTAAAAACTGGAGACAAGCTTTTGGAGAAACTCCTTTGTGGTGTGTACATTCAACTCATAGAGCTAAACGTTTCTGTTGAGGGAGCACTTTGGCATCACTGTTTCTGTGGTGTCAGAGAAGGGATATTTGAGAGTGCATTGAAGCCTATGGTGGAAAAGGAAATATCCTCAGAAAAAAAAGACATAGAAGCTTTCTGAAAAACTGCTTTTTGATGTATCAATTTATCTCACAGAGTTACATCATTCTTTTCATGGAGCAGTTTGTTAGCACTGTTTTTGTGGAATCTGCTGAGGGATACTTTGGAGCTCAAGGGGTGTGAGGTGAAAAATGAAAATTCTCCAGGTAACAACTGGAGAGAAGCTTTTGGAGATACTCCTTTGTGATGTGTGCATTCATCTCATAGAGCTCTACGTTTCTGTTGAGGGAACACTTTGTCATCACTGTTCTTGTGGTGTCTGAGAAGGGATATTTGGGAGCACATTGAAGCCTCTGGTGGAAAAGGAAATATCCTCAGATAAAAACCAAAAAGAAGAATTCTGAGAAACTGATTTGTGATATGTGAATTCATCTCACAGAGTGTAACTTTTCATGTTGCAGTTTGCTAACACTGTTTTCTTGAAATCTGCAATGGGATATTATGGAGCACATTGAAGCTGATGGTGACCAAGGAAACATATTCATATAAAAACTGGAAAGAAGCTTTCTGAGAGCCCGATTTGTGATGTATTAATTCATCTCACAGTGTTACAGGATTCTTTTCATAGATCAGTTTGGTAGCACTGTTTTTGTGGTGTCTGAGAAGGGTTATTTGGGAGTGCATGGAAGCCAGTGGTGGAAAAGGAAATATCCTGATATAAAAACTACAAAGAACCTTTCTGAAAAATTTCTTTGTGAGGAGTGAATTCATCACACCGAGTCACAACGTTTATTTTCTATGAGCAGTTTAGTAGCCCAGTTTTTTAGGAATCTGCAAAGGGATATTCGGGAACTCCTGGAGGTCTACAGTGAAAAAGGAAATAACAAAATAAAAACTGAAGAGAAGATTTTCGAGAAATGGTTATGTGATGTATGTATTCATCTCATAGAGCTTAACCTTTTTGTTGATTAAGCAGTTTGGCATCACTGTTTTGTGGTATCTGAGAAGAGATATTTGGGAGCACATTGAAGCCTATGGTGAAAGAGGAAATATCTTCAGATTAAACTAGAAAGAAGCTTTCTGAGAAACTGCTTTGTGATGGGTGAATTTATCTCAAAGAGTTACACCTTTCTTTTCATTGAGCAGTTCAGTAACACTCTTTATATGGAATCTGCAAGGGGATATACGGGAGTGCACAGAGTCCAGTGATGAGAAAGGAAATTGTTTCAGGTTAAAAAGTGGAGAGAATCTTTGTGAGAATCTCCTTTGTGATGTGTGCATTCATCTCATAGAGCTAAACATTTCTGTTGAGGGAATATTTTGGTATCACTGTTTTTGTGCTGTCTGAGAAGGGTATTTGTGAGTGCATTGAAGGCTAGGATGGAAAAGGAAATAACCTCAGAAAAAAATTAGAAAGAAACTTCCTGAGAAACTGATTGGTGATGTGTAAATTCATCTCACAGAGTTATATGATTCTTTTCATGGAGCAGTTGGTAGCACCATTTTTCGGGAATCTGAGAAGGGATATTTTGGATCACATTGAACTCTATGGTAACAAAGAAAATATCCACAGATAAAAACAAAAAAGAAGTTTTCTTAGAAACTCTTTTTGATGTGTGAATTCATCTCACACAGTTACACTGTTCTTTTCATTGAGGAGTTTGCTAACACTGTGTTCTTGGAATCTGCAATGGGATACTTATGACTGCATTGAAGCTTAGGTTGACAAAGCAAATATTCTAAGACAAAAACTAGTAAGAAACTTTATGACAAACTGCTTTGTGATTTGTGAATTCATCTCACAGAGTAACAAGACTGTTTTCATGGTGCAGTTTAGTAGCACTGTTTTGGGGAATCTGAGATGGGATATTTGTGAGAACTTTGAGGCCTATAGTGAAAAGGAAATATCTTTAGATAAAAACTAGAAAGAAACTTTCTGAGAAACTGCCTTGTGATGTGTGATTTCATCCCACAGAGTTATACTATTATTTTCATTGAGCAGTTTGATAACACTGTTTTATTGGAATCTACAATAGGATATTTAGAGGTGCATTGATATCTATTGTGACAAAAGAAACATCCTCAGATCAAAACCAAAACCTAAAGAAGCTTTCTGTGAAACTGCTTTGTGATGTTTCAATTCATCTCACAGAATCACCAAGTTCCTTTAATTGACAAGTTTGCTGACACATTTTTCCTGGAATCTGCAATGGGATATTCTGGAGCTCATTGAGGAATATGGTAAAAAAGAAAAAATCTTCATAAAAAAACTAGAAAACAGCTTTCTGAAAAACCACTTTGTTATGTGGCAATTCTTCTCACAGATGTACACCATTCTTTTCATGGAGCAGTGTTTTTGTAGCATTGTTTTCGGGAGTCTGAGAAGGGATTTTTTGGATATCACTGAAGCCTAAACTGACAAAGGAAATATCCTCAGAAAAGAACTAGAAAGAAGCTTTCTGAGAAACTGCTTTGTGTTGTGTGAATTCATCTCACAGAGTTACACCACTCTTTTCATGGAGCAGTTTGGTGGCACTGTTTTTGGGATATCTGAGAAGGGATAATTTGAATCACATCGCAGCCTGTTGTTACAAAGGACATATCCTCAGATAAAAACTACAAAGAAGATTGCTGAGAAAGTTCTGCGTGATGTGTTAATTCAGTTCACAGAGTTACACCTTTCTTTTCATTGAGCCATTTGCTCAAAATGTTTTTGTGGAAACTGCCAAGGGTTATTTGGGAGCGCATTGAGACCTATGATGAAAGAGGAAATATCTGCAGATAAAAATCAAAAAGAAGCTTTCTGTGAAACTGCTTTGTGATGTGTGAATTCATCTCAGAGAGTTACAAAGTTCTTTTCATTGAGAAGGTTGCTAACACTTTTTTC
>NW_022314208.1:0-3260 GCF_002776525.5 Piliocolobus tephrosceles
AAATAAATAAATAAATAAATAAATAAATAAATAAAATGAATGAATAAATAAAATCATTGTGTCGTGAACCAACATTTTTCAACTTGTAGACTAATGTCTTACAAAATCCTTTTCTTGTCACCTTCAAATCTCCACTTCAAATGCTACACTCTGCATAACTCTACCACTTTGTGGCTGTTTACTGATGATGGAGAAGACCACACGTGTGTGTGTGTCATCAGAACTACTGACTCCTCCTATTGATGTTTAAGATATTTCACTACACAAATCTGGGTTCATACTTTTTGTTGATAGATCTTATGCCAAAAATGTAGGAGAAAAATGCCAAGCAGGAAATGCTATCACTTCTGAAGATGAATTCATAGAGATGGAAATTGAGAATTTATTTTTCCGCCTTTTTTTTGTTTCTTGCTTGTTTGTTTGTGTTTGTTTGTTTGTTTTGAGATGGAGTCTCGCTCTGTCACAAAGTTGGAGTGCAGTGGCACGATCGATCTTGGCTCACTGCAACCTCCTCCCCCTGGGTTCAAGCGATTCTCCTGCCTCAGCCTCTCAAATAGCTAGGACTATGGGTGGGCGCCACCATGCCCAGCTAATTTTTGTATTTTTAGTAGAGATGGGGTTTCACTATGTTGGTCAAGATGTTCTCCATCTTCTGACTTTGTGATCTGCCCGCCTTGGCCTCCCAGAGTGCTGGATTGCAGACATGAGCTACTGCACCCGACCTCTTTTTCCTGTTTTAAAAGTTGATTAATACTTTTGTGTTTATTTTAGAGTTTATATCAGAACAATTTATAGTAATATACACCCCTACTAGAGCTTGTCATATAGTCAAAGACAAAGTAGTTAATACTTTTACAAATAGTAGATATGCCTTTGGAGTGATTGATAATTTTAAAATATTATGCAAACTACGAGAATTTCTCACTTCTAGTGGAAGCACATTAAATATAGACCATGAGTGAACAAGGTTTTGTCCTCAAAGGTTTTTTGTTTTGTGTGTGAAGGGGTGGCCTGTACCCTCCACACCTGTGGGTGCTTCTCGTTAGGTGGAACGAGAGACTTGAGAAAAGAAATAATACACAGAGACAAAGTATAGAGAAAGAAAAGCGGGGCCCAGGGGGCCGGTGCTCAGCTTACAGAGGACCCACACCAGCACCAGTCTCTGAATTCTCTCAGTGTTTATTGATGATTATCTTTACCATCTAAAAGATAAGGGAGTAAATCAGCAGTAAGACATATAGATAAAGATCTTTGTGACCTGCATAAATTCAAGGAAAATGCTGTGCCTTGAGATGCATATGCAAACATCTCCATAAACTTTTTAGCAGTATTGCTCTAGCAAATCCCACCTTATTCCTAAATGCAGTTTTCTCTTTGCTCAGTAAACAAAGCACACAATAGGTTTTACACGGAGATGTTCCATTGCCCAGGGACGGGCAGGAGACATTACTTGAGATTTAAGAGAATGGTAATGACCTTTAACCACAAGCAGCCTTTAGGCATTTGTTTAACAAAGCACATTCCTTACAGCCCAAAATCCTTTAAACCTTAAATCACCACAGCACATGTCTCTTGCAAGGACAAGGTTGGGGGTAGGGTCACAGATTAACAGCATCTCAAATACAGAGCCAAGTGGAGTCTCTTAAATTTACTTCTTTCTATATATAACACAGTAACAGGCTGACCTCTCTTTTCCCTACTGTGTGTGTGTGTGTGTGTTTTGTTTTTTTTTTTTTGTGGAGACAGGATTTCACCATGTGGGCCAGGCTGGTCTTGAACTCCTGACCTCAGGTGATCCACCCAACTTGGCCTCCCCAAGTGCTGGGGTTACAGGCGTGAGCCACTTCGCCTGACCTTGAAGGAATGAATTCTTGACTTCCACTCTATCCATAACACTGTCAATTTCTTGATTCATGAAATGAATATGGATACGTGATAAGAATGGATATCTGGTTCAATCCATTAATCTGCGAGAGCCAAAAACCCAATCGGGATTAACTAACTGGGTGGAACTTTAGAAATGCAATCGGATATCACTTTTTGATTGGACGCTAGCTGTGGATACCTGGAGAGGCGTGGGTGGGAGTTGTGATGAGAAAGGTCAATAAAAGCTTCTTTTTTCTTTTTTTGAGACGGAGTCTCGCTCTGTTCCCCGGGCTGGAGTGCAGTGGCTGGATCTCAGCTCACTGCAAGCTCTGCCTCCCGGGTTTACGCCATTCTCCTGCCTCAGCCTCCTGAGTAGCTGGGACTACAGGCGCCAGCCACCTCGCCCGGCTAGTTTTTTGTATTTTTTAGTAGAGACGGGGTTTCACAGTGTTAGCCAGGATGGTCTTGATCTCCTGACCTCGTGATCCGCCTGTCTCGGCCTCCCAAAGTGCTGGGATTACAGGCTTGAGCCACCGCGCCCGGCCAATAAAAGCTTCTAAAGACCCACAGGAGAGATCCAAAGTCTTCAAGCCTGGAGTTACTGCTTAGTTCTTCCTGAGATCTGAGCACCCAGCAAACGGAGTCCAGATCTGGTAAGTGCCTAATTTCTGTAAGGACACTCCCATCTGACCTACAGTCAGCCTGTCTGGGATGGTGACAGTGCAGCCTAAGATGACATAGAGCAATATCTATCTTTTTGTTTTTTCATATGAACAATTCGAAACTTTGAATTTTTTCTTCTAAATGCAGTTTTGTCTTTATTTCAAAAACTGTGATTGTGCTTTGGTTTATGTCATTTCATAATTCTCAATGGGAGCAGTGACTCAAGCCTGTTACCTCAACATTTGGGAGGCCAAGGTGAGAGGATCATTTGAGCCCAGGGGTTTGCGACCTAACTGGGCAACATGGCAAAAACCCATCTCTACAAAATATTATTTTTTGGAGCGGACAGATGGAGTCTCACTCTGTTGCCAAGGCTGGAGTGTAATGGCACGATCTCAACTCACTGCAACCTCCACCTCTCAGGCTCAAGCAATTCTCATGCCTCAGCTTCCTGAGTAGCTGGTATTACATCCGTCTGCCGCCATGCCTTGCTAATTTTTGTATTTTTAGAAGAGGTGGGGGGTTTCACCATGCTGTCCAGGTTGGTCTCAAACTCCTGACCTCAAGTGATCCACCTGACTCGGCCTCCCAAAGTGCTACAATTACTGCTCTGAGTCAGTGGTGCTCTGCCTCTACAATTTTTTTTTTTTTTTTTAATTAGCCAGGCATGGTGGCATGCATCTGTATTCCCAGTTATTTGGGTGGCTGAGGTGGGAGAATCACTTGAGCCC
>NW_022314209.1:0-5268 GCF_002776525.5 Piliocolobus tephrosceles
CTTTCAAGTAAGAAACTCTCTGTACATTAAAGAATACACTAGACCAGTCTAGTCACTATGCATTTTTTAAAGCCAAATTGACTAGATGAGGAATTTTGAACAGATTTACCTACACTCCTCCTTTCACCTCTGCTTCTCTTTGCTTGTCTACAGAGAACACATATGGCTTAGAGGTGTATTTCTTTACTTTTTACAAAGAGACTTTGCTGCCAAAGCTCTCCAGATTTCTCTGATATCATTAATTAGCCCTTGGTTTTAGAATCTGATTGGCTAAAAACTAATAGCAAAATTATCTTAATACTTATAGCCAAAGCTATATTTTGTAAAATTTGTCTGATATCTCTCATTTACCCATTTTGCTTTCACCCCTCCTTGATCTCATCCCAAAGATATCCATACTTTGACTGTAGTTATTGACTATAATACTTTTATAAAATTTCTTCCTCATATAATTTCCCATTTTATGGAATTTCATTGATCTAAAAATACTTTGCATGCAAGGGTTAATGGTTCACAGACCCTTAGTTATTTCTAGCATATATATTAGAGGATCCATATATACACAATATATGTTTTATATATATCATATGTACACATATGCTGTTGAAGTATGCCATATAAATATATGCTCTCTATATATGTATATTATATATATATAGTTTATTGACATATACCATGTATATATACACTTGAATAAGAACAGTGATGAGAGTTAAAAACTGCAGAACTCAGTTATGGGGTCTTTTGTCTATATATATATATATATATATACATGCTATACTTCAGTATATATTGAAGAGAAATATATAGTAGAGAAATAACTCTGTAAGCATCTGTGAACCATTAACCCTTACATGCAAAGTATTTTTGCACTGTAGCATACTGACATGGTAACATACATTGGGATACAGGAAGTTTCTCTAGCATCTTCCAAATTATATTATTTAAGTGTTCTCTTTCACATTGCACACATCAAAATATACTTCTTTGATCCATTTTTGTCATACTTGCCCGCACATAACCTTGTGTTTGTAGCAGCTGTTTCATGGCATATATTTTATCTCTTTTTTGTGTGTGTGTGAGATGGAGTCTCGCTTTGTTGCCCAGGCTGGAGTGCAGTGATGCAATCTCAGCTCACTGCAACCTCTGCCTTCCAGGTTCAAGCAATTCTCTTGCCTCAGCCTCCTGAGTAGCAGGGATTATAGGCACCAGCCACCGCACCCTGCCAATTCTTATATTTTTAGTAGAGATGGGGTTTCACCATGTTGGCCAGGCAGCTCCCAAACTCCTGACCACAGGTGTTTGGCCTTGGCCTCCCAAAGTGCTGGATTACAGGTATAAGCCACCGCACCCAGCCTATATCTCATATTTCTAAATAAGATTCTTGCAAAATTAAATTTTGGAAACCTGCTTCCTATCTAAAAATATTTGTTTCCTTCTTAGATTTCTTTTTCAAAATGATTTATGGCTCAATTTTGAAAGCCTCATATTGAGTTAAGTCTGAAATGGGTTGATATGTGTATACTGCTTTGAAATAGATGAAGCAGCGAGAGACTAACAATGGAAATGCCATCGTCTCATTTATTTCACGTTTAGGTCATCAAATTGTTGTCCACACAGACAAGGCAATCACAATATTTTAAACCACACTTTCAAATTTTCCTGAGGCTCTTCCATTGAATCATTGTGGCCATGAGGAGCTGAATTTAAGAAAAATCAAGGAGAGTGATAATGAACAATTCTATGAATGAAACTTTTTTGCATTTCTTTTTTGCTCTGAATTATAACACACTCTTGGTAGATCCTAAAATATTGTGTCTATTATGTCTGTTTCAATCTCCATTCCCTGGAGGTTCTAAAGTCTGCATAAGGCCATCACAAAAACGAAAAGTTGAGTGTTTGAGTCCTTCACATTAAGAGTGGGGAAAAGTAAAGCCTGAGGAATCATATCTATGGCCAACGTGGGAAAAGATAACTATTAATCTCAGTAACATGGGAAGCAGTATTGATATTCCTAATAGCCTAAAGCACATTCTCAAACATAAAATGCAGCAAACATCATTAGGTGAGTAACATTCTTCTTAGTTCCTCAAATATCTCATTCATCTATCATTGGAAGAAACAATGATATGCCTTAGGGATGCTCCTGAATATTTAGATTGATTTCTTTAAAACACACACACACACAAACGGAACCCTCCAAATGAAATATTTCATCTTTGGAGACAGAAATATAAAAAGTAAATGACAGAGCATTTTTCCTGTTCTGCAGGTAAGGAGCTTGGAAATCTCCACTCTGTTCTAACAAGTAAGGAGCTAAACAAACTGAAAAAAAAAAAAAACTCTTTTTAGATTTGAAAAGAAGTGACATCACAGGGCAAAACACTGTTCCCAGAATTGAAGTGACAGACAGGCAGATGCATAAAATTACAACCTACCTGTACAGAAACCTCCATGGAACCAGTGCCAGGGTAAGGAAACTGGAACTGTATTTGACAAATTGCTCTAGGCTCAGTGTGAACATTGAGACTTAAAAACTGCAGAAGGACTCAGTCATGGGGGCTGGAGGGCTTTCATCAGTTTTACCTCAAGAAACTTTACTGAGTCCTCACATTAGACATGAGGGGAAAACGCCCTTGTGCTCCCAGCAGGGAGTGGAGAAAGGAATCATTTTTAATTATGCCAGAGCACGCTGTTCTTCTTAAACAGGTGTGCCCTCAGGAGGAACTAGTTAACTTGAGTCTAGCCTGCTGAATCTTATCAGAGTCAAACTTTCTCTAGGAGAAAGGACAGATCTAACTCTAGCCTCTACCTTTCCATATGAGTCAAAGCAAATATGAAACTCCAGCTCAGTCTAGCTATCCTATTCTACCTATAGAAGGAGAGAAAAACTGCAAAACACATGTAAATATTCGCAGTAATGAGGAATAGGCTCACTAAAAGACAGAGGCCTTATCACAGGATGATAGACTAATTTCTCTCCTCCCACACCTTAAAACCAAATTACTAAAGACCTATTTAGAGTAACTCATTTTACATAGTACATCCTGTTCAGCTGTCTATCTTATCTGTCTATGTATCTATCTATGTATCTATCTATCTATCATCTATTTAAGAGATACACACACACACACACACACACACACACACACACACACACATACTCTAAATGGCATAAAAGAAACAAAACAAAACAAAACAAACAAAAACACAGTTTGAAGAGACAGACACATGGCAGAGATCTTGAAATTACCAGAACAGGAATTTAAAACAACTGCAATTAACACGGTAAAGGCTCTAACAGATAATGTAGGCAGCATGCAAAAACAGATGGGAAATGTAAGCAGAGAGATGAAAATCCTAAGAAAGTATCAAAAAGAGATGCTAGAGATAAAAAATAATGTAATCAGAAATGAAGAATGTGTTTGCTGAACTTATTAGCAGAATCCACATGGCTGAAGAAAGAAACACTGAGCTTGAAGATAAATCAATCGAAACTACCAAAACTGAAAACCAAAGGAAAAAAAAAGACTAAAATAGAATAGAACATCAAAGAACAGTGGCACGACTACAAAAGGTGTAACCTACACATAATGAGAATGCCAGAGATATTAAAAATAACAAAAGACATTTTTCTCAAATTCTCTTTTTTAATATCCTACTAGTTTCTAAAGAGTTAAATCAAGTCTTTGATATTTTACTTAAAAAAGAAAACAGTAATGATAGATATTAATTCAACTGTATCAGCAGTCACTTTAAACAACAATATTCTAAATGTACCAATTAATAGACAGGGAATGTCAGAATGGATCAAAAAGTAATATGCAACTCTAGGTTGTCTACAACAAACCCATTTTAAATATAAAGACACATATAGATTAAAATTAATTGAATGTAGAAAGATATACAATGCTAGTACTAATCAAATCGAGAGTAGCTAGCTGTATTATTTTCAGACCAGAGCAGGCCAAAAAAAAAAAAAATAGTTATCACAAACAAAGAGGGGCATTACATAAAGATAAAGGGGTCTATTATCCAACAAGAAATAGCAGTTCTTGTAACAACATATCATTCTACTAATGCAACATCAAGATTCATGAGGCAAAAACTGATGGAACTGCACAAAGAAATAGATGAATTCACTATTTTAGTTGAAGGTTTCAACACACCTCTATTAGAAATGTACAGATCCAGCAAGGGGAAAATCGGTAAAGATATAGTTAAACTGCTATGGTTTGAATGTTTGTTCTTCCCTAACCCCCCAAATTCAAATGTTGAAATCTTAATACCCAAGGTGATGATATTTGGAGGTGGGCCTTTGAGAGGTGTTTAAGTCATGTAAAGATGTTGAGAGAAGGCACAGTCTATAAACCTAATGGGATTAGTGGCCTTATTAAAAGGACTTTATAAATAGAAACTTTGCTCCTTCCACCTTACGAGGCCATTGCAAGAATATGTGATCTGTAAGCCAGAAAGTATACCCTCACTGAATTTGCCAGAGATGGTTACTTGGAATTTGCAGCCTCCATATTTGTGGGAAATAAATTTCTGTTGCTTATAAGCCGCCCAGTCCATGACATTTTGTTATAGTAGTCTGAAAAGACTGAGACATGAGCCCAACAACACCGTCAATCAACAGGATATATTTGACTACAATATACAGACTATTTCATCCAACGAGAGAAGAATATACACTCTTCTCAAGCTTACAGGGAACATTCAATAACATAGACCACACCTGGGGCCATAAAATTAAACCTAACAAATTTAAAATAGTAGAAATCACACAATGTCTGCTCTTAAACCAGAGTGGAATTAAACTAGAAATTAATAGCAGAAAGACAGAAAATCCCAACATACATGGAGCTTATACAACATACCTCTAAATAACACATGGGTTAAAGAAAAATCTCAATTGAAAATTTAATATATCGTGGACGGGCGCGGTGGCTCAAACCTGTAATCCCAGCATTTTGGGAGGCCGAGATGGGCGGATCACGAGGTCAGGAGATCGAGACCATCCAGGCTAACACAGTGAAACACCGTCTCTACTAAAAAAATACAAAAATCTAGCCGGGCGAGGTGGCGGGCGCCTGTAGTCCCAGCTACTCAGGAGGCTGAGGCAGGAGAATGGCGGGAACCCGGGAGGCGGAGCTTGCAGTGAGCTGAGATCCGGCCACTGCACTCCAGCCTGGGTGACAGAGCGAGACTCCATCTCAACAAAAAAAAAAAAAAAAAGAAAGAAAGAAAGAAAATTTAATATATCTT